>NW_012108253.1:1442730-1468610 GCF_000951045.1 Mandrillus leucophaeus | reverse complement strand
CCCCTCTCCTCTCTTCTTTCTTCTTTTGAGACAGGGTCTCACTCTGTTGCCCAGGCTGGACCGTAGTAGCAATATCATGGTTCAGCAGAGCCTGACCACCTGGGCTCAAGCGATCCTCCCTCCTCAGCCTCCAATGTAGCTAGCTATGACCACAGGCATGCACTACCATGCCTGTAATTAGCAAAAAAAAAATTTGTAGAGATGGGGTCTTACTATGTTGCCCAGGCTGGGCTTGAACTCCTGGGCTCAAGTGACCCTCCTGCCTGGCCTCCCAAAATGTTGGCATTACAGGCATGAGCCACCATGCCCTGCCGCTTTTTAGATTTCATAGGTTTTACACGCATTCTTCTTGTTTGTGTGTGTACATTTAGTTCTGTACAATTTTTCACATGTGAAAATTTATGTGACCACCACTGCAGTTAAGATACAGAACAGTTCCATCACAAGGATCCCAAATGGTATGGCTTTGTAACCATAGCCAACTCTCTCCTTCTCTATAATTTTGTCGTTTTAAGTAGTCTCTATAAATGCAACTAGACAACATGTAACCTTTTGAGATTGGCTTTTTAACATCCTAGCTGCTTTTAATCCACTGTTGCCAATTTTTAAAGCAATCCTATATGAATTTTTTTTTTCTTTTTTTTCCTTTTTTTTTTTTTTGAGATAGAGTTTCTGTCTTGTCGCCCAGGCTGGAGTGCAGTGGCACGATCTTGGCTCACTGCAACCTCCGCCTCCTGGGTTCAAACGATTCTCCTGCCTCAGCTTCCCAGTACTGGGGTTACAAGTGCCTGCCACCACGCCCGGCTAATTTTTGTATTTTTAGTAGAGGTGGGATTTCGCCTTGTTGGCCAGGCTGGTCTTGAACTCCTGACCTCAGGTGATCCACCCGCCTCGGCCTCCTAAAGGGCTGGGATGAATTCTTTTTAGTTGATGAGGAAGGGAAACCCCAGAAGAGTACAGTGTCATGCCCAAGGCTATACCACTAGTGGACCAGGAAGTGAGGAGGGGGCCCAAGCACCTCTGATTCTCGGCCTTGACTCCTTTCACTCAGCCTTGGCCTTTCTCTATCCTGATTCCCAGTATTCACATTCTGTTTCTACCGACACAGTTCTCCTTTTCTCTTCCTCCGTACTCAAAATAAAGTCTCTTTTGTTTTTTATAAATCTTAAATTTTAAAAAAGAAGCTTGGATCACATTATTATTTTGGAAGTGCAGAGATTGGATATTTTTTCCATCCAGCTCTATTTTGGTCTTGTTACCATTTTCAGTGTTTTCTGTGCTGAGTTCCTTCACCACCTTGATGCTGCCACAAATGATGAGGATGGTTGTAGGGTAGAGAATAAAGGTAGAGATTCTTGCACATCATTTCTTGAATCCGTGTATAGGCATCTTTGGCTTGCAGCCCATCTGAGTGCTGTATTCAGCCTACTAGCTTTGGTTGCTCTGGTGCTAAACATATTCCCAGCGCCTCTGGGACTTAACTCACTACAGACAAGAAGCTGTCAGTGCACTGAGGGATAGTGGGAAAGCAAAATGCATACATTTCTATTTATCACAGTAGTGCCAGATGCTGTATATTTAAGAAAAAACTTCCAATATTGGAGAAGAATTACCCCCATCCACCTCACTTTTTTTAAGACAGGGTCTGGCTCTGTCACCCAGACTGGAGTGTTTTGATGCAATCTCAGCTCACTGCAACCTTCACTTCCCAGGCTCAAGTGATTCTCCTGCCTCAACCTCCTGAGTAGCTGGGACTATAGGCATGTGCCACTGCACCTGCCTCATTTTCTTTTTTAGTAGAGATGGGGTTTTGCCTTGTTGCCTAGGATGGCCTCGATCTCTTGAGTTCAAGCGATCCGCCTGCCTTGGCCTCCCAGGGTACTAGGATTACAGGTGTACAGGTGTGAGTCACCATGCCTGGCCATAAGCCTTTTGAAATTTGTACTTTTGAAATGTATGTGGGATGTAGTATTTAAGATTAGGAAACAGCAAAATGTGTAGATTTTTGTTGATCATTGAACTGCCTAGACATTCTCTTCTTTCAGTGTCCATTTATGTATGTATGTATTATGTATTTAGAGACAGTGTCTTGTTCTGTTGCTCCAGCAACAGTGACAGTATCACAGCTCACTGAAACCTCAAACTCCTGGGTTCAAGTAGTCCTCCCATTTCAGCCTCCCAAATAGCCAGGATTACAAATCTGTACTACCATGCCTGGCTAATTTAAAAAAAAAAAAAAATTGTAGAGATGTGGTCTCACTGTGTTGCCCAGGCTGATCTTAAACTCCTAGCCTCAAGCAGTCCTTCCATCTTGGCTTCTCAAAGTGCTGGGGTTACAGGCATGAGCCACCGTACCTGGCCTTTCAGTGTCTTTGAACTAGCTGTTCTCTCTGCCTGGAAAACTTTCCTAAGATTTCCATGCAATTTGGGGCACTTCCTCACCTTCTTCAGATCTCTGTACAATGTTACCTTTTTTCTGTGTCTGTACCTGACATTTAAAATTGTAACATCTCACCCTCACACCATTTTGCTTTATTTTTCTCCGTCACACTGTGATCAGCTTTGAACATGCCCCATGGCTTTGTTATGTGTCTATGCATTGTTTTCTCTTTCGTAGAATGTAAACCTCCTGAAGGCAGGGATTTTTGCCTATTTTGCTCCCTGCTGTGTATCCAGCCTTTTAGAATAGTGCCTAGTACATACTAGATCTCATAATGCATTATACAAATAAATGAAAGTTTTCAAGATTAAAGATTTGTTTGAATTAAGTTAACCAACAGCACCCTCTTACAGGACACAAGAGAATAATCATGTCTGCCCCTGGTAAGATGCTCATTTAAAAATGATTGTGTCGGTTTAACATAAGTGTGTTCTTTTCTTGCCTACTTAAATGTATTTCTCACTATGACTTTTCCTTTGGAAAATGATTGACTTTGGGGGAGCTCTTTCAGAGGTAAAGGAAGTTAACTAGCAGATCTAGGTAACTGAACCTTGCATACTATTCTAGAAATGTTTATACTTCTGCCAAATTGACGCATCAGTTCAGTGTTTGCATAACCACCTGTGTAATTACTCATAGTAGCATTCCAGTATGCATTTGCTGAACTGTACTCTTCAATTTTGCAATAAAAGTATTTTCACATGTTGGCTGCTACTGTGAAAATTGGTTTCTCTCAAATGTTCAGAAAAGCTTGTGCTGCAGTTTTGATGTGGGGGTGTGGTCTAGTGCTGCATAACATTTGCTTTTTTGGTGGAAGGGGGATCCGTGATGTAAACTTTTGGTTTCAGTTTCTCTCTTTGGAGCTGTTTTTGTTAGTGCTAAGAATACTGAGGGTATCCCTATATATGCTGGTTAAAAAACAAACAAAGCAATGTTGTCATTGACAACGTTTGGTCGAGTGGGATGTAAGCTGTTGCGTGGGGTGAAGACCTGGTCTCCTTGGGGCTGATTTGGGGTTTGGGAGTGGTTTGGAGGGAGGCTGCCATTGAGGAGCAGAAAGTGGGGGTTGCTGCTGTGTCTGGAAGGACCTTCGAGGGGAGAGCTAGCGAACCAACACCACCAGTGCCCCCAGAACACTCAGCTGTGTGTGGTGTGGCTGTGTGTGCCCTTACTGGTACTCAGTCCTGTTAAGGCTTGAAGAGGAAGGTAAGGAGGGTAAGACTTGGGGAGGGAAAAGTTAAGGAGGGAGAATGTTAATACAGTAAGGAAGTAATTCATATGTTGGGACAGGTTCCCGTGTGTGAACACTTGACTTCCAAACAGCCCACACTTGGCTTCATTATCTACAGACCATCTCTCCTGTGCTGCATTCAGACTCTTCCCCCAAACCCTGACGGAGCCTCAGTCTGTCGCCTAGGCTGGAGTGCAGTGGTGCGATCTCGGCTCACTGCAACTTCTGCCTCCCAGGTTCAAGTGATTCTCCTGCCTCAGTCTCCCGAGTAGCTGGGATTACAGGCACACACCACCACACCTGTCTGATTTTTGTATTTTTAGTAGAGAGATGAGGTTTTACCATGATGGCCAGGCTGGTCTCGAACTCCTGACCTCAAGTGATCCGCCTGCCTTGACCTCCCATTACGGGTGTGAGCCACCGCACCCGGCCACATTCAGACCTTTCCATGTCAGCTGAACTGTCAGTAAAATTCTGAGCACAACTCTGGGAGAAATTCAGAGTTCAAGTCAGTTGATATGCCAGAAGCAGAGAACCCTGATCCTTACTGGAGTTGACTAGGATACTTTCTCTTTATTAGTTAAAGGTGTGGCTAAATTTAAGTAACTAATAGACATCAGACACGACTTGTTTAGTTTCTGAGAGTAGTTGTTAGCTGTCCTTTCCCAAGGGAAGTAAACTAAGCTGAATTACTTAAATCACACTTTTTCCATTTCTTAAAATGATTTACATTTCCCTGCCCTAGGAAAAGTAGGCGGCTGCAGAGAGGTTGTGACAGAATTATAAAGCTATTTGGGTTAAATTAGCCCAGTACATCACTCTTACAGCACATTGAACAGACAGCTAACACCTCCTAATAAGCACCAGCTGCATACAGATCAATGTTTCCAAGCGAAATCAAAGACATGCTTTCAATTTAGAGAGACAAAACAGACATTACTCCAGAATCTCATAGAACCCCAGATGATTATGATATAACCAATAACGCAAGACCCACCTGATTGGCAGTTCTGTGAATCTCCCTAAAATCTCTACTAGAATGGTTAAGTCCTGTAGTCTTTACTCTGGAGTCCTCTGTCTACCTTTCAGAAATGGTTGAAATATCTAGATGTGGAATTAATGAGCTTTTACATGTCTACACTCTTGCTTTATGTATTTTAATGTGATAAATGGCTTCATGTATGTATATTCTTCCTTGTTCCAGACTCGTGTTTTTTGACTAAAATGTTTAATTGGTCAAAATGTGTTGTCTTGATCAATATGTTATACAGAATGATGTACTTATTGATTTACTGTAAAGAATTTCAGTGGAGCAACTCTGTTAGGAGAGTTCATTTTTACCATTTTAGCAAGGAAAATTTGCCAGTTATTTTGGCTGAATTTAAAACCCCTTACATGATTAGGTCACATGTCTATTTCTACTATAATAGAGGAGTGTAAGTAACTAAGTTTATCCAAACTTTTAGGAGTCTCCTTTCAGGCTCAAATTAGTTAGTCTGGTGTCTATACAGGGCCTTTGTTAAAGGCTGGATTTAAATATTGGGTGGATCTGTCTTGGATCCTGTTCTAGGGAATGCTTCTTGGAAGTCCCAGACGGGGAACTCATCATAACCTGGTTTTACCCCTTAGCATGGCCCTGTGCCATCGACACCATTAGAGCAAGGCTCAGTGTCTCGAGCTTTAGTTTTATTCTCAACCCATTGATCGCTCTTGCAGTCAGCTTAACAGTTGAATGCAATGCTGTATTTTTATTTTTATTTTTTTAAGCTAGTCCAGAAATTACCACAGCTGCTTCTCGGTTAATCAGATGCTTAAGACTCCCGTTTCCACATTGCTTGGCTGCTACATTTTTACAACACCACAGCTGTCTGGGTCTAGCTTGTGCCCCTCGCCCCCCTTACCCCTTTCCATCTGCCACCTCTCACCGCTTCCTCACTTGCTATGTATTGAGGTGGCAAATTCCCAAGTAAACTGCTGACTTTCTTCCTCTGCAGGAAGGCTGGGCCTTTGGTTCACAGTAGCCTCTTTCACCAGAACTCTTGTAGGCTAGGAACCAACCCTGGAGTACTGCTGCTCTCAGAAGTGCCCACATTTGCCTCTGGAGCTTGCTTTGTATGTTTGGGTATTGAATTTTCCCCTTGACTTGGAAACTTTTGCAAAGAAACTGAAAGGTGCTTTCAGATTAAGCAGCTGTGACTCCCCCTCCCAGCCACTCTCCTTGTTTTTAAAGCTCAGAGTCTTACTTGAAGTGAGGAGAGAAGGTAGGTAGGTCACAGTCCAGATTTTCCTGTTTGTGAATGATGTTGCTTACCTTGGTTGATTCCTTTTCCTAATGACAGTGCTTCTAGTCTTGGCCTTTTGCCATGTGTGTACCATCCACTGGGAGCTGTTTTCCCTTGTCCTTTAAAGCGTATCCGACTCTATCTTCAGTGCTCTTCTAGCAAGCTGTTACAGTAAGCATAAAAACAAGCGCATTAAACTAGGAATAAAATGCCAAGTTTCTATCTCCTTGCCAACCTCATTAGAAAACAGTGATAAAGTATGTATGCATATAATTACAGTAATTAAACATTTGAAACCAGCTCAATAAGGAACCTTCTTAATGCTTTTATGAGTGTGATATTTTCATTTCAGAACTGGACTCGGGGTGGCTTCTGTTTTATTCAAGACCTTCATCTTTATGGGGGTAGGAGGGGGAAGGTGTTCCTTTTGACCACAGCACCAAGCTTCTGCAAGTGTAGCTTTATTACACATGTATTAGCAGGGAACAGAGCAACCTTTCCATCACTGTGTTTATTTTTGAGGGTGTGTAGCCAGTTGTCAAATATAAAGACATGAATGGCCTGGCTAGTAAAGAAGACATGTGGAAAATAATCGTAAACTGCCTGCCATGATGTGCTTGCTCTTAGGAGCAAAGGATGGGAATATTTTGTCTTTTGTACTGCCCTGATGGAGTCATACAGCCCCTGCAGTTGTGTGGGATGATAGAAGAGCACTATGGGGTTTGTCTGCCTCGTAACTCTTCCACCCTGAGAGCTGTTCTCTCTTAGAAGTGGAAAGTCGAAAGGACTAACTGTAGGTTGAACCAGGAGTTTTGTTCACTAGATTTTTTTTTCAGTTGAGAGAGAGAGAGATATATATACACATACATATATATACATATATATATATATATCTGTGTGTGTAAAATTTCAATAGCTTTTGAGGTACAAATGGTTTTTGGTTACATGGACAAATTGTATAGTGGTGAAGTCTGAGATTTTAGTGCACCCATCATCTGTGTATAGTGGACCCAAAATATGTAGTTTTTTTGTCCCTCATATCTCCTCCCCTCCCCTCCCCTCTTCTGAGTCACCAAAGTTTGTTAAACGACTCTATATGCTTTTGTGTACCCATAGTTTAGCTCCCACTTGTAAGTGAGAACGTATGGTATTTGGTTTTCCATTCCTGAGTTACTTCACGTAGAATAATGGCCTCCAGCTCCATCCAAATTGCTGTGAAAGATATTTCATTCTGTTTTATGTCTGAGTAGTATTCTATAGTGTATATAGACCACATTTTCTTTATCCACCATCAGTTGATGGGCACTCAGGTTGGTTCTGTGTCTTTGCAAGTACAAATGGTGCTATGATGTGTGCACGTGTCTTGATAGAATGACCTCTTTTCCTTTTAGTAGATGCCCAGTAGTGGGATTGCTGGGTGGAATGGTATATTTACTTTCAGTTCTTTAAGGAATCTTCATGCTGTTTTCCATACAGGTTGTACTAATTTACACTCCCACCAGCAGTGTATAAGTAAGTGTTCCCTTTTTACCACATCCTTGCCAACATCTATGGTATTTTAACTTTTTAGTAATGGCTATTCTGGCTGGGTGGTATCTTGTTGTGGTTTTAATTTGCATTTCCCTGATGATCAGTGATGTTGAACATTGTTTTGTATATTTGTTGGCTATTTGTATATCTTCTTTTGAGAAATGTCTATTCATGTCATTTGCCCACTTTTTGATGGGATTGTTTTTTTTTCTTGCTAATTTGTTTGAGTTACATGTAGATTGTGGATATTAGTTCTTTGTCAGATGCATAGTTTGCAAATATTTTCTCCTGCTCTGCGGGTCGTCTGTTTACTCTCATGATGATTTGCTGTGCAGAAGCTTTTTCATTTAATTAGTTTCTATTTATTTATTTTTGTTTTTGTTGCATTTGCTTTTGGGGTCTTAGTCATAAATTCTTTACCTAGACCAATGTCCAAAAGTTCTTCCTAGGTTGTCTACTCTAATTTTTATGGTTTCAGCTCTTAGATGTAAGTCTTTGATCCATCTTGAGTTGATTTTTGTATATGGTGAGAGATAGGGATGCAGTTTCATTCTTATACATGTGGCTATCCAGTTTTTTCAGCACTATTTATTGAATAGGGAGTCCTTTCTCCAATTTATGTTTTTGTATACTTTGTTGAAGATCAATTGTGGTTGTAAGTATTTGGTTTTATTATTGTGTTCTCTATTCTGTTACATTGGCCTCTGTATTTACTTTTATACCAATGCCATGGTAACTATAACCTTGTAGTATAATTTGAAGTTAGGTAATATGATGCCTTCATGTTTGTTCTTTTTGCTTAGAATTGCTTTGGCTATTTGGGTTCTTTTTGGTTCCATATGAATTTTTTTTTCTAATTCTGTGAAAAATGATGTTGGTATTTTGATAGAAGTTGCATTGAATCTCTAGATTGCTTTGGGCAGTATGGCCATTTTTGTGAAATTGATTCTTCCAATTCATGAGCATGCGATATTTTTTCCATTTGTTTGTATTATCTTTGATTTCCTTCAGCAGTGTTTTGTCGTTCTCCTTGAAGAGATTTTTCACCTCCTTGGTTAAGTATATTTCTAGGTAACTTATTTTATTTTATTTTTGCTGCTATTATAAAAGGGATTGAGTTCTTGATTTGATTCTCAGTTTGATTGTTGTTGGTGTATGGCAGTGCTACTGATTTGTGTACATTGATTTTGTAACCTGAGACTTCAGTGAGTTCATTTATCAAATCTAGGAGTCTTTTGGAGGAGTCTTTAGGGTTTTCTAGGTATACAGTCATACTACTGGCAAACAGAGATAGTGTAACTTACTCTTTTCCAATTTGGATGCCCTCTATTTTTTTCTCTTGCCTGATTGCTCTGACTAGGGCTTCAGTCAGAGCCCTAGTCAGTCTAGACTAGGGCTTCAGTCAGAGCCTTCTATGTTAAATAGAAGTGGTGAAAGTGGGCTTCCTTGTCTTGTTCCAGTTCTGAAGGGCAATGATTTCAACTTTTCCCCTTCAGTATGATGTTGGTTGTGGATTTTTCATATATGGCTTTTATTATTTTGAAGTATATTCCTTCTATCCCTAGTTTGTTGAGAATTTTTATCATAAAGGGATGCTGGATTTTACCAAATGCTTTTTCTGCATCTATTGAGATGATCGACAGGTTTTTGTTTTTTTAAAATTCTGTTTATGATGTTTCACATTTATTGACTTGCATTTGTTAAACCATCCCTATATCCTGGATGAAACCCACTTGATCATGGTGAATTATCTTTTTGATGTGCTGTTGGATTCAGTTTGCTAGTATTTTGTTGAGGATTTTACATCTATGTTGATTTAAGGATATTGTTCTGTAGTTTTCTTTGTCTTTTTTTTTTCTGTTATGTCCTTTCCTGGTTTTGGTATCACGGTGATATTGGTGTCATAGAATGAGTTATAGAGGATACCCTCTTTCTCAATCTTTTGGAATAGTTTCAGCAGATTGGTACCAATTCTTTGAATGTCTGGTACAATTCAGCTGTGAATCTATGTGGCCCTGTGCTTTCTTTTTCTTTTCTTTTTTTTTGGCAATTTTAAAATTACTGATTCAGTCTTACTACTTTTTGTTGGTCTGTTCAGGATTTCTATTTCTTCCTGATTCAAGTTAGGAGGATTGTATGTTTCCAGGAATTTGTCCATTTCCTCTAGATTTTCTAGTTTGTTTGCATGGAGGTGTTCGTAGTAGTCTTGAACGATCTTTTACATTTCTGTTGGTTATAATGTCTCCATTTTCATTTATTTATTTTATTTTTTTGACAGAGTCTCTCTTTATCGCCAGGCTGAAGTGAGGTGGTGCGATCTTGGTTCACTGCAACCTCTGCCTCCCTGGTTCAAATGATTCTCCTGCCTTAGCTGGGATTATAGGCATGTGCCACCACACCTGGCTAATGTTTTTGTATTTGTAGTAGAGACCGGGTTTCACTATGTTGGCCAGAATGGTCTCAATCTTCTGACCTCGTGATCTGTCTGCCTCAGCCTCCCGAAATTCTGGGATTACAGGCCTGAGCCACCACGCCCAGCCTCCATTTTCATTTCTAATTGAACTTACTTGACTCTTTTCCTGGTTAATCTAGCTAATCATCTATTGATTTGTTTTATCTTTTCCAAAAACCAAGTTTTTGTTTCGTTGATCTTTTTTATTTTTTGTTTGTTTGTTTCAGTTTCATTTAGTTCTGCTCTAATGAGAAACTCTTTGTTATTTCGTTCATTCTGCTAGCTTTGGGTTTGGTTTCTTCATGTTTCTCTAGCTTCTTGAGGTATGAGGTTAGGTTGTCAGTTTGTGATCTTTCATACTTTTTGATGTAGGCATTTAGTGCTATAAACTTAACTCACAGCATTGCTCTTGCTGTATTCCAGAGGTTTTGATGATGTGTGTCACTGTTACTCATTTTGAAATATTTCTTAATATCCATCTTGATGTCATTGTTCACCTAAAAGTCATTCAGGAGTAGGTTGTTTAATTTCTGTGTATTTGTATAGTTTTGGGAATTCCTTTTGGAGATGATTTCTGGTTTTTCCATTGTGGTCTGAGAAGGTACTTGGTATGATTTTGATTTTTTAAAATGTATTGAGACTTGTTTTGTGGCCTGTCATATGGTGTGTCTGAAGAATGGTCCATGTTCTGATGAGAAGAACGTATATTTTGCAGTTCTTGGGTGGGATATTCTGTGAATATATTAGGTCCATTTGTTCTAGAGTATAGTTTAAGCTTGGTATTTCTTAGTTGACTTTCTTCCTTGATGATCTATGTAGTGCTGTCAGTGGAGTATGGAAGCCACTATTATTATGTTGCTGTCTATTTCTTTTCTTAGGTCCAGTAGTAATTGTTTTATGAATCTGGAGTTCCAGACTTAGGTGCATATATACCTAGAATTGTAATACCATCTTGTTCGATTGATCCTTTTATTATTATATAATGGCATATTTTGTCTTTTTTTACTGTCGTTGTTTTAAAGTCTCTTTTATCTGATGGAAGAATTGCTTTTCCTGCTCACTTGTGATTCTCATTTACATGGAATATCTTTTTCTACCTCTTTACCTGGAGTCTATAAGAGTCTTTTCATGTTAGTTGATTCTCTTGAAGACAGCAGATGTTTGATTTGTGACTTTTTATCCATTCTACCAAAGTATATCTTTTAATGGAGTATTTAGTCTCAAGATGCAAGGTATTGTTCAGTTATCGTGTTGTTACATAGGTACTTGGTTTTCTTCATTGTATTATGGTTTGATATATCCTATACGTTTTATGCTTTCTAGAGGTTCTATTTTGGTGCATATCAACCTTTTGATTCAAGATTAATAACTACTTTTAGCATTTCTTGTAGGGCTGGTCTGGTAGTGACACATTCCCTCAGCATTTGCTTCTCTGAAAAAGACTCCATTTGTAAAACTTAGTCTAGTCTTGCTGGATAAAAAATTCGTGACTGATAGTTATTCTGTTTGAGGAGGCTAAAGATAGGACTCCAGTCCCTTCTGGCTTGTATGGTTTCTGCGGAGAAGTCTGCTGTTAGTCTGGTATGCTTTCCCCTGTAGGTTGCCTGATACTTTTGTCTCACTACTCTTAGAATTCTTTCCTTCATGTTTACTTTAGATAGCCTGATGACTGTATGCCTTGATGATGTCCTTTTTGCAGTGAATCTCCCAGGAATTATTTATGCTTCTTAGATTTGGTTACCTAAATCTCCAGCAAGGCCAGGGAAATTTTTCTCACCTATTTTCTCCAATAAGTTTCCCAAACTTTTTGCTTTCTCTTCTCCCTCAGTAACACCATTGATTCTAAGGCTTGACTGTTTTACGTAATCTCATTTCTTGGAGACTTTGTTCATTTCTTTTAATTGTTTTTTCTTTATTTTTGTCTGGGTTAATTTGAAAGGCTTATCTTCAAGCTCTGAAATTCTTTTTTCTACTTGTTCTAGTCTAGCGCTAAAACTTTCCACTATATTTTGCAATTTCCTAAGTGTATCTTTAATTTCCAGAAGTTCCGATTGATTTTTCTTCAGAATATCTAGCTCTGTAGAAAATTTTTTGTTCATACCATGAATTGTTTTTTCAATTTCTTTATGCTCTTTCTTGTATTTCCTTGAATAGCTTTAATAATCCACCTTTTGAATTCTTTATCTGGTATTTCAAAGATTTCATCTTGGTTTGGATCCATTGCAGAAGATCTAGTGTGATCTTTTGGGGTTGTTATAGAAACCTGTTTTGTCATATTGCCAGAATTATTATTATTATTTTTTGAGATGGAGTTTTGTTCTTGTTGCCCAGGCTAGAGTGCAATGGCACGATCTTGGCTCACTGCAACCTCTGCTTCCTGGGTTCAAGGGATTCTCCTGCCTCAGCCTTGCGAGTAGCTGGGCTTCCGGTGCCCACCACCATGCCCAGCTAATTTTTGTATTTTTAATAGAGACGGGGTTTCACCATGTTGGCCAGACTGACCTTGAACTTCCTACCTCAGGTGATCTGTCTGCCTCAACCTCCCAAAGTGCTGGGATTACAGGCATGAGCCACCGCACCTGGCTGCCAGAATTATTTTTCTAGTTCCTTCTAATTTGGGTAGGCTATTCTAATTATTCTTGAATTTATTTTTGATTTGACTTAAAAAAAATTTTTCCCCCTTGAGGATGTGACTTTAATGTTTATAGTTTATTATAGCCTAATTCAGCTCTTGGTGGTTTCAGGGGTGAAGACTTTGTATGAGTTCCTTGGTTACAGAGAGTCTTTGCATGATAGCTTTCTCAGATGCAGGTTGTAGTAGCATAGGGCTTGGTTGTGAGCAGGTTCATTGTCTCCTGTGGGGTTGGAATTGCAGAGGTCTCTTAAAGCTGATCTCATTCCCCAGTGGTGTACACGTTTTAATTAATTTATTTTTTTCAGCAGTATTTTATTTACTGAGTTGAACAGCTTAGGCTTCAGGCCAGTAGGAGAGATGTCCATGGGTAAAAATCAGCTGTGGCTAAAGCAGGTTGGTAAATGGAATACTCAGTGGTGGGCAGAGGTCTCAGCCTTGATAGAAGCAGCTGGGGCAACTCTCAGTGAAATGCACTGAGGTTTTTTCAAGGGAAAGGGAAGAACCCACCTCAGTTTCCCTACTAGACTAGCAGGAAAGTGATCCACCTTCCAATTACACTCCTGACTCAGCGTTCCAGCTATTCAGATCAGGCACCTCTTTTCATCTGTAGGAATGTTGATGTTCATCACAGAAAGGATTGTACCCCTTGTGCAAGCTTGAACCTAGGGGACATTCTTTCTATGTGGATGCAGCCACCCTGAAGTATCCCAGAAAGAATGTCTACAGGTACATCCATGCTGAGCTCCCATGGGGGAAGCCTCAGCTATGTCGATGGTGGATGAAGGGGAGAAGAAATCACCTTCTTTAAGACCCTTCATGAGCACCAGGGCTGACTGGCTGTTGGGGTAGAGCCACAGACATTTTCTGCTGAGCCAAGCACTGCAACTGTGTCTCTGCTAAAAGAAACTTCCCAGAAATGGAAAGTTCTGCGACTCAAGGCCTGCCATCTTGATTCTTTTGTTTCATGGAGTGCTCCCTTGATGTCATGCATTTCTTCTTCCCTTAGGAGTAGAAGTCCCTGAAGTCCAGACTACTGTGAATGAAACTTTTATCTAGGTCTAGTTGCCTAGTGGGGCTGCTACACTCCAGGGTGGTGCTGGGGGATGTCTTCAAGGGATCCAGTGATGTGGATCCTCAAGTATCCCAGCAGTGGGTACCAGCACCAGTTCTGATGGGGATGGCAGGGGAGTGCTGTGAGATTCCTTGGTTATGAAAAGCCTTAGTGTGTTGGTTTTTTCAAATACTGGTTGTAGTAGTAGATGAACTGGTCACATGGACAGACTCAGGATCTCTTGGTTAGCCAGAGTGTTGCAGGCAATGGTGATTGCTGAGGTCACACATGAGTTTTCTCCTTCCTGCATGCTGTGTTCTTCTGCCTGAAGATGCTATAATGGCCTGTGTCAGTTGACCTCCAATCAGAAGGTGGTGCTTGCAAAAGAGCACCAGCTGTGGTAGTGGTAGGATTTGTGCTTGCCTTATGTACCCAGGGGAGGTACTCTGGTGTCTCAGGCAATTGGTGGGGCCATAGAGCTCCCAAAAGTTTCTGTTCTACAAAGAACAAGCTAACAGGGTAGGACTGAGGGGCAAAGCCAAGTTGGGGCTGGGTCAGGCAAGTCTGTGCTCTAGCTCTCCATATGCGGGCAAAAGCAGCGGTCCCAGTGAGGATCAGAGGGCAGTTCTCTGGCTGCTGGGGTATATTCAAAGGAAAAGCACAGCTGCTTCTGCTGCACTGAAGAGTCTGCATGGAGAGTGGGGAGTAGCAGGTAGCAGCAAGCCCTACTCAGCTTTCATGCACTTGGCAAGGCAGGTCTCACAGCCACAGGGTACAACTAGCAGCAGCTAGCTGGGTTCCAGATAGTTGGCACTCAGAACTCAAAACTGCCCCAGGCCATTAGCCTTTGCATGGCCTTCAGGCCACATTTCTCTTGGTCTCCCCAAATAGCAGGGGCGGCCAACCCTTGTGCTGTCTTATGGCTGCAGCACACTTCCCATTTGTCCCTCAGTTCTGCCCAAGGGAACTTGTTCCCACTCATATCATGAATCTCAGTTGAGCTTCTCTCAACCTGTGATTGCTGGCTGAGTTAGCTGGCTGACTTCCACAAGGTCCCCTGTGAGGTAGGATCAGCAGTGGCTTCCCTCTGTCCTTGCTGGAGACTGGGAGTGCACTGAAAGCTTGTCCAGTGCTACTCCTTCTCATATACTCCCCATGGCTCACTGAATCAGCTTTAGTGCTGGGTAGGGTTGAGGGCTTCCCTTGTGACCTGGATAGCCAGATTCCCCAGTAGGAGTGTATATACTAGAGGCAGTTTATCCTCCTCTCACACTCTGGGGACTTAGAGTTTCCTATCTACCTCATAGTAAGTTCCTGTGTTTCTTCCTGAAAAATAAAATCACAGAGTGCATCTCTCCATACTGTTTTGTCGTTCCAAGTGGTAGAGACATTCTCACAGTGCCTCCAATCTACTATCTTAGGGGTAAAAAAAAAAAAAAAAAAAGCAGGTTTTATTGGGTACCTTTGGGGTGAGAGTTAGTGTACAATTTAGGAACATTATTCTTGGAACCAGACAGACCTTGGTCAGACTCCTAGCTCAGCCATTTTCTGGTTGTATGGACTACAGCAAATTTAAAACTTTAAGTCTCAGTTTCCTCATCTGTAAAACTAAAATAACATACGCATAAGATTATTTTGAGACTTAAATAAGATAATGCATACAAAGCATTTAGCACAAAGTTTGACTCAGTAGGTGCTGTTTGGTGTTCATGCCATTATTAGCTTTGTATTAAAGAGCTATATATTGTCCTGTCTTCTAGGAGCTTACAGTCCAATAGGGCCGTAAGATACATATTGAGGAAAGAAAGGGAATGTCAGCCTGCTGTGATGTGTTGGGAGAGGCTTTCTTGAGGAGTTGGGATTGGGGCCACTGTGTTGTACAATGCCAGGGAACACCATTTACATCAGCTTTGAGAATGGGTCCCTCTGGAGTAGCACAGTTGCACTGCTTGGAATTTTGAGTGTGACCATGAAGGATGTGTAGAATTTGGGTAGATGGAAGAAGGAGGGGTTTGGGTTTGGGTTTGGTAGGAATAAACAAGATTCTTTCAGAGGACGATGAGACCTCTCAGCTGGCCAGAGAACTTTCTACATTAAGCAGAGGTAGTCAGGCTGTGTGTCTTGAGGTGGCTCCAGGGCTTTGCTTCTTTCTGATCACTGAAAGGTGGATGGAATGAACCTTCTGGTGAAATGGGTACAGGTCAGGGTGAAATGCCTTTGATCTCTTCACGTTGTCTTCCTTGAGTCTCCTCAAGGGCTGCGATTGCTATATTTCCAAAAGGGCACTTTTCTGTGAATAGCCTTTTAGCCTGGTTAAGTAAACCAAAAGGCTCACTTGCTTTTTTTGCTGTTTCTTTTTCTTTAACATTACTCGGAACTCATCTTGTTAAATATCACATTTACTCAATATGTGGAGTGATCAAGATATTGTATGTGTGACCCTGTACCCTGCTTCTACTTTGTATAGCTTTACATTTCTTTTGAACTTCTTTATGCACTTTTTTCTTTCCTTTTCTTACCTCTGTGGAATTTATTCTGCCCTTTAAGGACTCTCAAAGGCATAGTAGATCATGGCATAAATTAGGTGGCAAGAAAGGATTTTCTGTATCATTAGGCTTTTCTTCTTTTAAAGCTGTGTCTTTGGTATATTTTAATTGTGAGGATGTAAATAAAGCCATATGGACCAAAAGTGAATAGCATATCCAATTATCTTGTAAATAACTTTAGCTTAGTAAATCTCCCAAGTTATTTTAAAAACACAGTATTTTATGGGGTATTCGGTATTATATGATACTCTAAAGAGGAAGTCACCAAACGTTTACTCCAAAGGGCCAGATAGCAAACATTTTAGGCTTGCGGGCAGATTGTCTGTTGTAGATACTCAGTTCTGCCATGGTAGTGTGAAAGCAGCCATAGAAAGTATACAAACTGATGGATGTGGTTATTTTGCATTAAAACTTTATTTACAACAATAAATAGTGGATCAGATTTGGCTCTCTGGAGTAGTTTGCTGACCCTTGCCCTCAAGGAAAGAGAAAGAGATTTTGTTGGATTGGGAAGGTAAATGGAAAATGAAAATTACATGAATTACAAAATTTCCAGATAATGAACTCTGTGAAAAACTAAAAAAAATACTTATACCTCCTATTGTTTGAATTAGATTTCATGTTTGATATGAATTTGTAAATAAATTCCAAATACCTTTATCGATAGTTCTTCCTTTTTAAAATCTAAGGCCTGTGGTTCACAACAAGCCTCTCTTTATTAATCAACCATTTATTGTTTTCTTTGCACCAGGCACTGTGTAGGTCATTGGAAATTTACAAATAACTTAGACACACATTTTTCCTTTAAGGAGCCACAGTCTAGACTGTGTACTCTTTCCTGCCAGATGTGGACTCATGCCTTGGATCACACGAAATATTTGGTCTAAAGTAGCAAGAAACCTGCATTGGAAAAGGGACTTTTTGATGGTACATTCATCTTTTTTTCTCTTTCTGCTGTAACTCTGTTTGGACTGCTATATTTTTGTTTCTCTTTATTTTCATATTGTTAGAGAAAGTCTGCTAGAATTTATAAATGGTGAGAATATTTTGATAACTTAGTTGCCAAAATTCCTAGTCTTGATTCCAGAGGTTGTGTTTTCCTGCCCTTTAAAATTTTCACTGCGTCGCCTTAATTCTGTTTTTGAGTTTCTTTAAGTTCTGCCTATCAGATTATAAACAAGCACCACCAAATTGCAGAAGGTTATATCTTAATAGTATTGAAATAGGCAGTTATAAAAAATTGTGTCACCTAAGTCTAATGGCTCCTCTAGAATGTTTTCCTTTAGACCTAAGCCATTCTGGCCCTTGCGCATTGGGTGGGTCTGTAATCTGTTTCTACTCACAACACTTCTGACACAAATTGCTGGATTTTGTCCACACCAACAACCAATTCTTCGATTCTGACACTACCCAGAGTTAGCACAGACCCCACAGGTTATGGGCTTAGACCCACAAGACTCTTCTCCACTTTAGATACCAGTTGTAAGTCCAGGTCTCCTATACTTCGACCAAGAGATGATATATCTTGAGTTTCTGTGAGCCCCACTCTTTGGGTTCAGTAATTATCTATAAAAAGTCTCATAGAACTCACGAAGTCACTTTACTTCCTATTACTGGTTTGTTACAGAAGTTACAACCCAGGAGCAGCCAAATGGAAGACATGCACAGGACAAGGTATAGAGGAAGGGCATGCCCTCTCTAGATGCCTACCCTGTCAGCACCTTCATGTGTTCACCAATCCAGAAGCTTTCTGAACTCTGTAACTTAGGGGTTTTGTGGAGCTTCCATTACATAGTCATGGTTGACTACATCACTGGTCACTGGTGATTAGTTCAATCTCCATCCCTTCTTCCCTCCCCAGAAATGGGGCAGGAGCTGAAAGTTCATTCCTCAAATTTCATGGTTGGTTCCCCTGGCAACCACCAGCCCTCATCCTGAAACTCTCTAGGGACCCACCAGGAGTCATCACATTTGCCTAAACTCAGGTATGATTGAAAATGGGTTTATTATGAACAAGAGACACTCTTCTCATTCCTATTGCCCAGGAACTTCCAAAGGTTTTAGAAATTCTGTGCTAGGAACTGGGGATGAAGACCTTATTTTTATTTTTTTAAGACAGAGTCTCGTTCTGTTGCCCAGGCTGGAGTACAGTGGCTCAATCTCAGCTCACTGCAACCTCCACCTTTCTGGTTAAAGCGATTCTCATGCCTCAGCCTCCCGAGTAGCTGGGATTACAGGTGTGCATCACCACGTCTGGCTAATTTTTGTATTTTTAGTAGAGACGGGGTTTCACCATGTTGGCCAGACTGGTCTTAAACTCCTGACTCCAAGTGTGTCTGGAGTTGGTTCCTTCCGGTGAGTTTTTGGTCTCACTGACTTAAAGAATGAAGCCACGGACCTTCGTGGTGAATGTTACAGCTCTTAATGGTGACACAGACCCAAACAGTGAGCAGCAGCAAGATTTATTATGAAGAGTGAAAGAACAAAGCTTCCACAGCGTGGAAGGGGACCTGAGTGGGTTGCCGCTGTTGGCTGGGGGTGGTCAGCTTTTATTCCCTTATTTGTCCCCGCCTATGTCCTGCTGATTGGTCCGTTTTACAGAGTGCTGATTGGTGGGTTTACAATCCTTTAGCTAGACACAGAGTGCTGATTGGTGCGTTTTTACAGAGTGCTGATTGGTGCATTTACAGTCCTTTAGCAAGACACAGAGCACTCATTGGTGCATTTTTACAGAGTGCTGATTGGTGTATTGACAATCCTTTAGCTAGACACAGAGTGCTGATTGATGTGTTTACAATTCTCTACCTAGACAGAAAAGTTCTCCAAGTCCCCACTTGACCCAGGAAGTCCAGCTGACTTCACCTCTCACAAGCGATCTACCTGCCCAGGCCTCCCAGAGTGCTGGGATTACAGGCATGAGCCACCATGCCTGGCCTTATATTTCTTATTATATCATAAAATCACAGGGGAGTTGGATGGGGGTGAGGGAAGGCAGTATATGAACGAGAGAAGCTCTAAAGTCCAAATGAAGGCAGAATGTGGACTTCTCTGGCCCTGAGGAGTGGGTTGGGTTGAGTAAAATGGGGTGGTTTGATTGGACAGGTTCTGATGAATCTGGTAGTGGGTACCTCAGGAGCCATGAGGACATTTAAACGTAACAGTGTCACAGAAAAGATAGAAGATTGTTCCCTAACTTGGGTAGTGGCATGAGAAAGTGGGTCTGCTGTTGGGAATAAGGTAGGCTCGGATTGTGGTTTTTGAGGGTGCCAAGAAATGTCTTTATAAGGTTTCAAACGTACATAGATGTAGAAGGAAGAATGATGCCACTCTAAAGTTGTTTTGAACTGAAAAACAAAAATAATATATTTTAAAAATACAAATAATTTCCGTAAACATATAACAATCCATAGAGAAGAGTGTAGTCTCCTTCTGGTGACATTAATTGAAATACTTTATGCCAGGGTGGATGAAATCTATGTTTAAATTACTGGTATTAGTATTTTGGTGTTTTCCCTTCAGTAAGATAACCTTGATTTCTCGCTTTTTGTGTCCTGATTACCTTGAAGTTAATATCTTGAAATAGAAAAACTGTGGTTCTTGCTTTGGTAGCACATATACTAAAACTGGAACAATAAAGACACGAATATGGCCCCTGTGCAAGGATGACATGCAAATTTGTGAAATGTTTCATATTTTTTAAAACAAAATTGTGGCTTATGTGTTTTTCAAACTTTGTATTATGCAAAACTTCTTGAGAACAAATAATTATGGGAACTTTTAAATACACGCAAAAGATAAACTTTCCATCTACATTTTATTTATTTATTTATTTATTTATTTATTTAATTTTTGAGATGGAGTCTCGCTCTGTTGCCCAGGCTGGAGTGCAGTGGTGTGATCTTGGCTCACTGCAACCTCCGCCTCCTGAGTTCAAGCGATTCTTCCTGCCTCAGCCTCCTGAGTAGCTGGGATTACAGGCATGTGCCACCACGCCCGGCTGGTTTTTAAGACGTGAAATTTCAGAATGCTTGTTTTTAAGAAAGCCCAATTGCCCCAATGCTTTGTTTGAGGACAGAGCCTGAGACACAGGAGAACAGCATGGTGGGACATTACTGGCACCACTGCCAACACAGCCCACACGTAGCAACAGCACATTTTGTTGGTTTTGCCAGCGTTGATGCTCAGATCCCTCTGTGGCCACCAATACCCGGCACCTGTGTCAAAGTTGGCTGCCTCAATTAAGACACAAACCAAAAATTCTAATTTTATAGTAGTTTCTGTAGTACCAGCCACGTGTACAACAGGTGTCATTTGCTTTTCTTCTGCCACAAGAGTGGCCTTGGACTCATGTGTCTGTTGGGTGATGGTTGAGGTTGCTCTGAGCCAATCCCCTCTGCCGGTTCACTCAATGGAAGCTGTGTATGCCCACATGGCGCTGTATGGACACCAGCTTGTTTTCCTTAAAAACATTACTGTTTTTAGATTTGCTTTCGGAATGTGACCTATGGGGCAGAGAATCCAAGAATGTGTAGCTTCTACCTCATTGCCTTGTTCTCAGGGATATCCAAGCCTCACTGCCTTGAGAAATAAGCGAAAGTTCCAGTAGGTGCTGTCTTACTTGATGACTATAAATTCTATAATCTTTGCTAATAATAGAGTGTTTTGTTCAAGCCACTTAACGTTTGTTTATTTTTTCCTCTCGGCAAGCCTAACATCATCATCCTCAAAAGCATGGTTGACTGTGAATTTCCTTTTGAATAGATGTAATACTATTTAATTTCTCCCACCCATTCATCTATCCAAGCATCCAGTAAACATTTATCGAGTACCTACTATGTGCCGAGTACTCTTCTAGATGCTGGAGGGACAATGATTTATATAAGATAATCTTTTCATATTCGTTGAGAGAGGAAAGTTGGACATTAAAGCAGATAGTAAGTGAACTAAGTGCAGCTATAAAGATATGTACAACTTATCAGGAGAACAGTTATCTAAGACATCCAGTTCATAGAAGGGAGGAGAGAACACCATGTAGGCGAGGGGAATTTCACTATTATTGCCATATATTCAAGACCAGGAGTGGTGAGAGAATGGGCTGGAGATGTAACAAAGGTGCTCTGTGACAGAGTTTGAACTTCAGTTTGCTGGTGACGTGTGGGGAAGTCTGAATGGGATTCAAACAGTAGAGTGGCATGATTATATTTGTGTTCTAGAAGAATCCCTCTGGTGGCTCTGTGCAATGTGGTTTTCAGGGAGTGAGGACTGGAGACAGAGTAGATAAGTGAGAATGCTGAGGGTCCTAATGATTCATGCATGCATTTCATTTAGTAAACATATATTGAGCACTTACTATGGACCATGCCCTGTTCTAGTCATTTGGAATTTATTTTCACATAGATAAACAAAAGAGATAAATAGTAGTAGCTTTTTTTGGATAGATACCAAATAAATCACAGGGTTTGCTTTGATCATGACAAACTTTTGAATACATGTTTTCTAGAGGAATATAATGATTTGGTGGTATTTTTATTTTGGATTTGGATCAGTCAGCACTAACATAAAAAATGGCCTCTTTCATGGTGCAAATTAGTAAGGCCTTAGTTTCAGCTCTTGAGTTTTTCTAAGACTGATTATTCCAGTCCGTAGATTATTCTGAGCCTTAGACTCTCATTTTCTGCTCATTAGCACCCCAAAGAATGGAGAGGAAGGGAGAGAAACTTCTGTCTGACTTGCCGCTTGTTAGAAGATTTGGTAAAGAAGGTGATGAAATTAATATTTAGGTTTCAAAATCAGGTTACAGATTGTTTTTGGGCTTGTTCTTGCCTGCAGTTCTTGCTTTCTCTCAACCGTAGCTAACTTGCTGTCTGGATATATCTGAGTGTGTGTGCCTCATGCACAATGAAGGGTAGGATTAACCTTGGAAATTTGGTGTGGTCAAATAGCCCAAGAATTAATACATTTAATAATACATTTAATTATTTTACCAATCACACTGGTTATTTGCAGTGTCAAAGCAGTTACCTTGGTAGGATATAAGGACATGGAATTAATTTTGTTGTTTATAATCTTTGTGTGTGTGTGTGTGTGTGTGTGTATGTGTGTTGGGGGGTGAGGATAGAATCTTTTTCTGTCGTCCAGGCTGGAGTGCAGTGGCTCAATCTTGGCTCACTGCAACCTCCGCCTCACAGATTCAAGTGATCCTCCTGCCTCAGCCTCCCAGGTAGCTGGGATTACAGGTGTCTGCCACTACACCTGGCTAACTTTTTGTATTTTTGGTAGAGATGGGGTTTCACCATGTTGGTGAAACTCCTGGCCTCCAGTGATCCACCTACCTCAGCCTCCCAAAGTGCTGGGGTTACAGGCCTGAGCCACCATGCCTGGCCTGTGGTTTATAATCTGATATCTTGCTACTTGTACTTTGTTAGTATAGTTTAGGAGTAGGAATTTTCAAATGAAAACAAACACCCCCCAGGACATTGAGGGAATAACTGTACCCACTTCATAGGGTTGTCAGGAGGGTTAAATGAGTTAATATAAGCGAAGACTAAGGTCCAACACGTAGTAAATGTCATATAAACACTGGTCATTTTTATTGAGTTTACTTTTGAAAGTCAATTTGAATTTGCATGAAAGTAACAAGCAATAGGTGAAAATCACGAAACTACTAGATAATAGAAGACATCACAAGGCCGGCTGTGGTGGCTCATGCCTGTAATCCTAGCACTTTGGGAGGCCGAGGTAGGTGTATCACCTCAGGTCAGGAGTTCAAGACCAGCCTGGCCAACAACATGGTGAAACCCCATCTCTACAAAAATATAAAAATTAGCTGGGCATGATAGTGGGTGCCTGTAATCTCAGCTACTTGGGAGCCTGAGGCAGGAGAATCGTTTGAACCCAGGAGGCCAAGATCGCACCATTGCGCTCCAGCCTGTGTGACAAAGGGAGACTGTCTCAATAAAAAAAAAAAAAAAAAGAAAATCACGACAGACTAGATTACACTCTATGATGTCACTAACAACGCATTTAATGCGTTGTTAGTGCGTTGTTCACTAACAATGCATTTAATGTACAGACTATATACATTTTTAAAAGCTCTGGTTCAAGGAAAGTTAAAAGTATTTATAGTTATAGGTCTACATTTGAAAAATACTTGTTATGAACTGAGGAATAGGCAAATCCAGCATTTGGGCCACAACCTTTCTTTGATAGTTCCCCAGATAATAGTCTGGAGAGCATATGCAGAGATTTAAAAGTCAGTGAGTAAGTGGATAGCTGAATCTGTTGAACACTATGCTCACAGTTTCTAGTTCAAGACAAATGAAACATTAACGTAAATTGTTCTGAATTTTCTAAGTGAAGAATTCTACCCTTCCTTAAGTTAAAAGATTTATAACCTTTTAAATAGTAATATATATTCTGCAATTCAGCAGCTTTTCTTTCTGTGATTTTGAAGACCATCTTTTG
The DNA here is from genome assembly GCF_000951045.1 of Mandrillus leucophaeus. Taxonomy (NCBI): domain Eukaryota; kingdom Metazoa; phylum Chordata; class Mammalia; order Primates; family Cercopithecidae; genus Mandrillus; species Mandrillus leucophaeus. Next base: position 1,444,979 of record NW_012108253.1, on the reverse strand, counting down.
AAGATGCAGAATTTAGAATTCCTACTTGGGGGCATTTCTTCAATTCAGTGAGCCATTCATGAGATTCAGCCAATGGAGATATTAAACACAATGAGGGTGAGGAACGGAAAGTGCTTTGTTTTTTAGTTGCAGTGACTTCTAATTGAAGCAAACCAGCTATACATGTGGATGGTCATGACTTTATAATTACAATTAAAATATTTTCAGTAGAAGACTGAGGCCCCAGGGAAAAGCATCATATGAAATGGAGAATAATCACCAGATGCGATTATGGGCCCCTTTTCCTAGTGGGTAATGATTTCTTTGCCTCTAGCTGTAAGTTGGCAAATGGGCTCTGTCATTATGGGTGTCTGTTGGAAGAAAGAAAAGGATGGAACAGAACTATGAGAGAAACAGTTCATAGGAAAAAAAGAGAAAAAGATCTTGAGCAGATAGGCAAGTGGAAGTCAAAGTCCTCACTGCTTGGGTCCTCCAGACCTTGTTGAACCATGTTACGATTGTAGCATTACACCTGCAATGTGTCTGCAGGTGTTCTGGGTGTGTTGAAACCCATTTGATGGAGAAGCATTTTTTGATGTCCTCAAGTTGATAAATGTTGGAATTGGCATCATCATTCTCTCTACAACAGGAGGGTAAAGGCTGGAGAGTACTGAAAAGCTAATGTTTCTTTTGGTGATGTCTGCCTTAGTTAAAACAGTTACTATTATGTAATAGAAATGAAAGTAGTTAGCACAGACAACAGTTTTATTATGTTTTCTCTTTTAGATATGGATTTCTCTACTTTTTTTTTTTTTTTTGGAGACGGAAGTCTCGCTCTGTTGTCCAGGCTGGAGTGCAAGGGAGCGATCTCAGCTCACTGCAGCCTCCGCTTCCTGGGTTCAAGCAGTTCTCCTGCCTCAGCCTCCGGAGTTGCTGGGTTTACAGGCAGGTGTCACCAAGCCTGGCTAATTTTTTTGTATTTTCAGTAGAGATGGGGTTTCACCATGTTGGGCCGGCTGGTCTCAAACTCCTGACCTTGTGATCCAGCTGCCCTGGCCTCCCCAAGTGCTGAGATTACAGGCATGAGCCACTGCACTCAGTCTTTTTTTTTTTAAGAGACAGGGTCTTGCTCCATCACCTAGGCTGGAGTGCAATGGCATGATCATAGCTCACTGCAGCCTGCAACTCCTGGGCTCAAACAGTCCTTTCACCCCAGCCTCTCAAAGTAGCAGCTGGGACCACCACACCCAGCGAATTTTTACAATTTTTTGGTAAAGATGTGGAGACTTCTCTTTGTTGCCCAGGCTGGTCTTGAATTCATGGCCTCAACCGATCTTTCTGTGTTGGTCTCCAAAAGTACTGAGATTACAGACATGAGCCACCACACCTGGCTCTACTTAACAGGCACAACCAGGAAAGTAGGAATGACTGCCCTAAGGGGAATTAGCTTTCACTCCTTATTGATGGGGATTTCCTGCCTCTACTACTAGAGAAACCTATATTTCCATGTTTTACATTCAGTGCTGACCAAGCATTTCCGAGTGCCCGGCACTGTGCTTGTCTCATCCATAGATCCTCTGCCAGTAGAAAATGGAATGGTTTTAATTGAGAAGATCTGAGGAGGACTTCTATTTCTTAATCGGAGACTATAAGCAAACTTGAAAAGAATCTGTCTTTCAGCTTCTCATTGGTTTAAAAATTATGATACTATCTATTATATGTTTTGTATAACTTTAAGTCTTCTTTTAGTCATATTGCATTGTTTTCTTTTTTGAGATGGGGGGTCTTGCTGTGTTGCCCAGGCTGGCCTTGAACTCCTGGGCTCAAGCTATCCTCCTGCCTCAGCCTTCCAAGAAGCTGGGGATACAGGCATGTGGCATAGTCAAATTATTTTGCAAAAGTGTTAGCTGCTTGAGATTTTAGGCAGATTGGAAGTTGTCGATCACTTCTTTTCTCCAAAGTGTAAAATGGAATAATTGCTGGAATTGGATGTCAGTGTGTTTTTATTCTAGATACTATGAAACATGACTAATGATGTTAGGAGTACTTGAGTCAGCATGTGAAAAGGAAAAAGCAACGAGTTATTTCTGCCCAGTGATCAGAGCCAATTAAGCAGGCGAAGGCAAGCTAATGTTGGTGTGGGCCGCAGCAATGAAGATTTTGTCTGCGTTGTTCTGTGTGTGTAGGACTCATGATAATTACAAGAGGGCATGCAATATCAGCAGAATACAGTTTAGGAATGAAGAATCAGGAGACACTGAGTTTCCTGC
>NW_012108253.1:1439772-1441960 GCF_000951045.1 Mandrillus leucophaeus | reverse complement strand
TTTTTTATTTTATTTTTTTAACAGTCTCGGTATGTCAGCCTAGGCTGGAGTGCAGAGGTGTGATCTCGGCTCATTGCCACCTCTGCCTCCTGGGTTCAAGCGATTCTCCTGCCTCAGCCTTTCCAGTAGCTGGGATTATAGGCGTGCACACCACTACCTGTAATCAGCCTGGCTAATTTTTGTATTTTTAGGAGAGATGGGGTTTCACCATGTTGGCCAGGCTGGTCTCGAACTCCTGACCTCAAGTGATCCACCTGCCTTAGCCTCCCAAAATACTGGGATTACAGGTGTGAGCTACTGTGCCCAGCCACTTTCTGCCTTTTTTTTTTTTTTTTTGCTTTTATTTATTTATTTTTATAAGTCCAAGGGGTACATGTACAGGTTTGTTACTTGGACGTGTTGCGTAATGGTGAGGTTTGGGCATCTAGTATGAACTTTCTGGCTTTTAATATTTGTGTGTTTTCAAGCTTGTGAAAGAACTTTTAAAATTGGTCATGTGGTTTGATTTGAAAGCTAAAATAAATCGAATGGTTTCCTTCATAAGAGATAGTTAACTAATTTAAAGGTAGCTATTTGTACTCTACAAGAAATAGTATTTTTCAATAATGTTCACTAATTATTCACAGATATTTCACTAATAGTCCACTAATGTCATTATAATAGGGTAGCTGGCTGCGTGGGGATAATTTCCATAGGACATTGTTCTATACGTGTCATCTTTTCAGGGAACGTTGATAAGTACACTGCTATACTTGGCTGTATATCCCAACCTGGACAGTCAAAGGATAAAAGGGCACTGGGCTGTCTATCCTAGGTTATGGGAGTGATAATGAATGGGCTAGACAATAGCTGACAGGAGCCCTAAGGACCTTCTGAGGTTGAGCCTCAGATTTTTTATCTTTTTCTTTTGTCGCAGTTGTCTAGATGGTATCGAGATCTTGCAGAAGATGATGGGTTGAGGTTGGTCTGGAATTTGACTTTCTTCTTCAGTGGCCTTGTCAGCAGTAGTTACTGTTCAATGTGATAGCCACTAGCCACATGAGGCTGTTTGAATTTAATAAATTAATGACAGTGAGATATAATTAAAACAATATTTAAATTACAAATTCCTTTGTCGCACTAGCCATATTGCCAGGACTCAAAAAACCACATATGGCTAGTGGTAAGCATAGCAGTACAAGTTCTATTGGACACTGACATCTATAGAGGCGTGGTGGATTGTCCAAAGTCATGTGGCTAGTCAGTGCAAACCAAGTGTTTGGACTAGTTTAGCAGTTATTCTTTTATGTCATGCAGGCTTTCAGTTTTGGGTATTACAACTTGAACTAAAAAATTTGTCCCTGGCATGCCACGTTCTTCTTCCAAACTGTGAGAAACTCAATGACAGAGTTAGAAATTAATTATTACCACATAATTTTAGTTTTACAAGTATCTGTGATTCATCTTAGGCTGTTTTTTTGTCTATGTGCATGTGCATGTGTGTGCGTGTGTGTGTGTATGTGCATGTGTATCACATGTGGTATGGTGGAAGTTTGCCACCTGTGCCATACATTGTTAACCTGGTATATATGATACCCAAACCATAGATATATATATGGGATCTAGAATTTCAGGGTATTGCAGTTGGACAGGACTTTTGAAGGTACCTAGCTTAACCTTGTACGTATGTGTAGTACTCCTGACAAGGTTTTTCATGGTGAGAGCCCTGCCTTATAGAAGAGTTCACTTCTTTCCACAACTTCAAATTGATCTTGGAATGTTCTTTATATCAAGCAAAAATCTTTCTTCCTATAATTTCTATACATTGTTCCCAGTTGGCTCACAGGAAAATATTTATTCCCTCTGACATATGCAGCCCTGCCAATATTCGAAGTCTGTTTTCCTGTCATTCTTATGTCTTTTCTCCTATAGGATAAACAGACCTAGTTCCTTCAGCTTTTCCTTATGTGACATGTTTTGCAAACTGCTCACCACCCTGCTTGCTTCTTCCTGGACCTACTCCAGGGGATGGCTCAGATCTGTGTAACTGAACATTTCGCCTTTCATGTGAATGGATGTCATACTAGATACATTTGGAAAATCTGAATAAGTCTTTCTTGAGGCAAAAAATGGCTACCACTATCCACGTGTAGGAAATATATTGATTTAGTTTTCTTTGGTAAGAGGAAATGTCATTGTCTATTATAAA
>NW_012108253.1:1426754-1433307 GCF_000951045.1 Mandrillus leucophaeus | reverse complement strand
GTGATAATGAATGGGCTAGACAATAGCTGACAGGAGCCCTAAGGACCTTCTGAGGTTGAGCCTCAGATTTTTTATCTTTTTCTTTTGTCGCAGTTGTCTAGATGGTATTGAGATCTTGCAGAAGATGATGGGTTGAGGTTGGTCTGGAATTTGACTTTCTTCTTCAGTGGCCTTGTCAGCAGTAGTTACTGTTCAATGTGATAGCCACTAGCCACATGAGGCTGTTTGAATTTAATAAATTAATGACAGTGAGATATAATTAAAACAATATTTAAATTACAAATTCCTTTGTCGCACTAGCCATATTGCCAGGACTCAAAAAACCACATATGGCTAGTGGTAAGCATAGCAGTACAAGTTCTATTGGACACTGACATCTATAGAGGCGTGGTGGATTGTCCAAAGTCATGTGGCTAGTCAGTGCAAACCAAGTGTTTGGACTAGTTTAGCAGTTATTCTTTTATGTCATGCAGGCTTTCAGTTTTGGGTATTACAACTTGAACTAAAAAATTTGTCCCTGGCATGCCACGTTCTTCTTCCAAACTGTGAGAAACTCAATGACAGAGTTAGAAATTAATTATTACCACATAATTTTAGTTTTACAAGTATCTGTGATTCATCTTAGGCTGTTTTTTTGTCTATGTGCATGTGCATGTGTGTGCGTGTGTGTGTGTATGTGCATGTGTATCACATGTGGTATGGTGGAAGTTTGCCACCTGTGCCATACATTGTTAACCTGGTATATATGATACCCAAACCATAGATATATATATGGGATCTAGAATTTCAGGGTATTGCAGTTGGACAGGACTTTTGAAGGTACCTAGCTTAACCTTGTACGTATGTGTAGTACTCCTGACAAGGTTTTTCATGGTGAGAGCCCTGCCTTATAGAAGAGTTCACTTCTTTCCACAACTTCAAATTGATCTTGGAATGTTCTTTATATCAAGCAAAAATCTTTCTTCCTATAATTTCTATACATTGTTCCCAGTTGGCTCACAGGAAAATATTTATTCCCTCTGACATATGCAGCCCTGCCAATATTCGAAGTCTGTTTTCCTGTCATTCTTATGTCTTTTCTCCTATAGGATAAACAGACCTAGTTCCTTCAGCTTTTCCTTATGTGACATGTTTTGCAAACTGCTCACCACCCTGCTTGCTTCTTCCTGGACCTACTCCAGGGGATGGCTCAGATCTGTGTAACTGAACATTTCGCCTTTCATGTGAATGGATGTCATACTAGATACATTTGGAAAATCTGAATAAGTCTTTCTTGAGGCAAAAAATGGCTACCACTATCCACGTGTAGGAAATATATTGATTTAGTTTTCTTTGGTAAGAGGAAATGTCATTGTCTATTATAAATGTGTTATTTTTATAATCAGAAACTATTATACCATTTTGATAAAAGTAATACCCCTCTTTATAATTACAGGATTGGATAGAGTTTAGGTCTAGTGGATGGGAAAAAACAACAACAGTGTTCCTGATCTTCCACCCTCCATTTTTCCCTCCCTTCATTCCATCCATTGAGTAATCTTTGTGTGCCTGTTATATGTCACTAACTATGATGAAGAACAGAGTGGTTTCTTTCATGGTGAGAGGCATGATATGAGTGATTTAATTATTCTGGCAATGGGAAGGATGCAGTAGAACTCTGTTCAGATCTCCACAATAACTTATGAATGGCATGATCCTCAGTAGGTCTTTCATTTTATTCTTGTTTCTGAATTTCTGAAATGGCAATGATACTTGGAGTAGCTTCCTTATGGGATTGTTGTAAGACTTAGAAACAAAATGATAGGTGAGATTTCTATAAAGGTCATGGTTAGACCAGGCGTGGTGGCTCACGCCTGTAATCCCAGCATGTTGGGAGGCCAAGGCGGGCAGATCACCTGAGGTCGGGAGTTCGAGACCAGCCTGACCAACATGGAGAAACCCCGTCTCTACTAAAAATACAAAATTAGCCAGGCATGGTGATGCACACCTGTAATCCCAGCTACTCAGGTGGCTGAGGCAGGAGAATTGCTTGAATCTGGGAGGCAGAGTTTGCAGTGAGCCGAGATCGCAACATTGCACTCCAGCCTGGTCAACAAGAGTGCAACTCCATCTCAAAAAAAAAAAGAAAAGAAAAAAAATCATAGTTAGGTTGTTACGTTGGGCATGGTGGCTCATGCCTGTAATCCCAGCATTTTGGGAGGCTGAGGTGGGATGATCACTTGAAGCCAGGAGTTTGAGACCAATTTTGGCAACAAAACAAGGCCTGCCCTACATTTTAATTTAAAAATTTTTTTTAATTAGCTGTAGTTCTAGCTACTTGAGAGACTGAAGCAGGAGGATCGCTTGAACCCAGGAGTTGGAGGCTGCAGTGAGCTGTGATTGTGCCACGCACTCCAGCCTGGGCAACACAGTGAAACCCCATCTCTTAAAGAAAAAAGAAAAAAAAGATCATGATTATTGTTGCTATTGTTATTGATGAATAATACTTTCTTGGGGAGGTAGTGTGGCTGATCTTCCATGCTAAGTTCCCTTTTCTTTTTCACCTATTTCTCCCTTATGCAATTCTTTTGCCATTTTCTTATGAAATTTTTCTAACATATGGAAAACCTGAAAGAGTGTTACAGTGAGCACCCACATACCACCACTTACTTTCTACCATTTACATTTTACTTGCTTTATCACATATCTCTCCATCCCTCTGTCATTAGCCAGTGTTTACACACTTGTATTTACAGAGAAAGATGCATGGTAGTTATTTTCCCTGGGAAATGGAGGCCTTCCCACTATGATTTTGTTCATCTTCTTGGCCGTGATAATGATGGTTACGACGATAACACAGTAGCCAGCACAAAGCAGCACACTATTAACTCATTCAGTCTTCTAACAACACTAGAAGACAAGTGCTAAAGTGCTAAAATTAATTCCTGTTTTACAGAAGAGGAAACTGATGCACAGAGAGGTTAAATCATCTACCCAATATTACCCAGTTTGTGAGGGGCTAAGTCAGAAATCTGGTAATCACCTGAGTAAACCTTGTTTGTTTGTTTGCTTTTAATCCGTAAAATTAGTGAAAAAAGAAGTAAGACACCATTTAGGAATAGGAAAAATAACCAGTGCAGCTCTTTGTGATTCAGGTTGGCTTAATGACTCCTCTGTGGCAGTTGTAGCAAGTGCTGGGTTTGTGCAGGTGGTTAAGTCAGGGTCTCTCCTCTCAAGCCAGTCTAATGGACAGAGCCACTATGAGTTGTTGGATTGATGTTTTAATATAAATAACCTTTACAGAAAGTGTTAGAAATGAAGGGTTTCAGTAAAGGAGAGTTACCTATCTAATTTTACTTAAATGTTTATACATTAACAGTTACTATTTTGGGGTTTCTGTGAGAAGATTAATTATTCCAGCACATGAGTACTACCTATTTGGAAATGTCTCACTGTTCATAAGTAAATACGTTACTTATTTCCTTTTGCCTTAGCAGAGAGAAATAATTTGGAAGAAATACACCCAGGAAACCTTAAAATATATTCCAATTAATGGTAACTCTTAGACTATTTATGGTAAGGTGTATCTAATTACATTTCACAAGGCACTTTAAAAAATATTGTCCCTTCAAGTTTTTTCCCTTTATTTCTCTCCATGATTTTGTCTAAATTTAGCAGCACATCACGAAAAAATGAAAATTAAAACCCTACTGGGGACTAGAAGCTCGCTGAATTGGCTTACATCATTGTAAGCCATGTAAGCATGGGTGTATTTCTGTGCATTGCTGTCCCCAAGCCCATGTGCTGTAAGAATATGCATTGTTGGGACGGTGGTGCAAGGAGAAACATCCTGGAGAGGATGTACAGCATATAGAAATAAGTCACTGCTGTGACATCATTAGTCAACATTGGTTGAGTGACAGAGTAAATAAGGCATCTTCTGTTATAAATGGTTGACACCGCTGAAAATTTAGAAACATCTTGCTCCAGTAGCAGCATTATTTTCTTTGGACTATGCAAATCTTTTTAAATTAAAAATTCAAGTTAAAAGAAACTATTTTTAATTGACTCTGTTTGTGGCCATTCCTTGATCAATATCTCTGTGAATAAGATTGTTAACTGAACAATTTCTATTTCTGCATCTTCTGGCAGAAATAGAGATAATGACAGTTTTGTTTTCACTTACTTTTCTTGTTACAAAATTTAAAAAATAACATTAATTTTTAAAAGTCTTTTTGTTATACATAAGTTACATTTTGGGACCTTCTTTAATGATTACTCATATAGTATTGTTCGCTTTTTGAATCAGTGACCTGCCTACGCATTTGCAAGTCACTCTTAGCATTCCTCGAAAGTTGCTGTTATAAATGATAATTTTACATAGAGGATGGAGGAAATGAGAAAATTGCATTTGTCTTTCTATTGAGGTAAGACATAAGCAAGTGGAAAGGTGGTTTCCTGCTGGGGAATGAAGCCTGTTGTTCATGTTGTTGTGTGTTGACTTGTCCACTTGGATGGCTCCTAGGATCATGGGGGTCCTTGTGACTTCCATATGTCATAGATCCTGCATATAGTTTCTGTGCCTTGCCCTCCTCCCAGTCTTTTCTGCCCTGTGGTTATTTCTCTACTGCCACTGCAGGGTGGCACTCAAGTTTTTCCTTATATGAGATTCATCCTCTTCAGGGCATGCGGACTCCCTGTGAAAAAGCTGAGCAGGTTTATTTTGATAGCACTGCCTGGAGGGCTTGCCCCATTTCTTTCCAGGAAAATTTAAAATTATTCTGCATTTTTTTTTAAGACTGTCTACTTCATTTTATAAGCCACAACATTATAAATACATCTAAATTTAATAGTAGAATTGTAACATTGCTTTCAAAATTTCTCACTGGCTCACAGAATTACAGAGCTGAAAGAGATCTTCACCAGAAGCAAAACCATCCTGGGAAAATAAATAATCATGTTTCAATCTTTCTTTTTTTCCGTTTGTGTTTTTTTTTTTTTGAGATGGAGTTTTGCTCTTGTCACCCAGGCTGAAGTGCAATGGCATGATCTTGGCTCACTGCAACCTCTGCCTCCCGGATTCAAGCGATTCTCCTGTCTCAGCCTCCCAAGTAGCTGGAATTACAGGCACCCACCACCATGCCCAGCTAATTTTTGTATTTTTAGTAAAAACGGGGTTTCACCATGTTGGCTAGGCTGGTCTGGAACTCCTGACCACAAGTGATCTGCCCACCTCGACCTCCCAAAGTGCTGGGATTACAGGGATGAGCCACCATGCCCGGCCATGTTTTAATCTTAAGGTAGTTTCTCTAACTCGTGGTAACTTCGTTTATTTTTTTGTATTAACCTTTTCTGTCAGTAGAAAAGTACAGTTTTCTGTTTCTAAAACTGCCACAGAATAATAATGGAGCCACAGCGTCCTTGGAGAGGGCATTTTTCACTCTGTGCAGAGATGTGGAAATGGGCTCAGAAAGGACAAGCGGCTCACCCAACACTAAATGGCTATTTAATGGCAGAGTGGGGATGAGAACTTGTCTTCTGATTGCCAGTCCAGTAACACACGGGGCCACTTATTTTAAGCCATTGTGTCCCCAGCTGATTAACAATTTTTATGTACAACCTAGCTCATGAGAGCAGCATCATGGAGGAGGTTGCCATTCAGCAAACACTTGTTGAGGGGGGATATCAAGATGAAAATGATTAAGACACTGTCCTGCCCTCAGGCTAACACTCCAGAAAAGGGTTTGCAGGCATATTTACAACTAAGTGCCACAAAGAATTAAACCTTCTTAAAGTTCTTTCTAGCTCAGTCATTTGAACTTCTTTTCCCAAAAAACCCTATATTTCCCCAACTCCACAAAAGCAAGTCCCTTTTGGTTAAGCCCTAATACATGGTGAAATGCTGGTGTCTACCAAGGGGGCCTTGCAGGCTGTTGGGCTAATTGTGGTCCAAATCCCATTTCAAGAGGGCATCTTCAAACAGGTGGTCAGAATAAAAATCTTGATGATTTTGGTAAATGGCAGCAAGTAGACCATGGAGGACAAGCAGTCAATAGGAATGGGGACATCTGGTGCATGGGCTGGGGCAGATAGGGAGTCTGAAGAGGTAGAGGGTAAGCAATGAAAGTTGTGGCCATAGCTGCCAAACAAAGGGTATTTTTACACGCAGTTTTGCCACTGGTTATCTAAGGAATCTGCCATCACAGTGCCTGTGAAGAGGCCATTATTTGACACATGAGGGTTTTCAGTCAAGTGAATAGCATGGTATTCACAGGGCTGCTTAGAGAAGTGCTGTTATCTGGATAGAGGATGGTGGTGTCTGGATTAACTCTAGTATAGTTTCTTCCTTGGGACATCATCTCTTTTCCACTAATGGACTCCTAGGCATTCCATCACTCAGCTTAGTTTTCTCAGAGAATCCATGAAATGTGAAATCTTATTTTTAGACATCTAAAATTGGGCAAATAAGCTTTTTAACATATACATAGATTTAAAATACAGTTAGGTTTATCTTTATTCAAATAGCACATGCTTTCTGTGTTTGTGTGTACATGTGCATGCAGTGAGGAGATAC
>NW_012108253.1:1406059-1426334 GCF_000951045.1 Mandrillus leucophaeus | reverse complement strand
GTAATTTTATATTTTTCTGATATGGTTGGAATTTTGTACGTCCTATAGTAAGACCCAGTGATGTCATGACTAGGACCTCTTCCACTAAGAGCTCTCAACTAGGGATAATTCATTTGTTTGTATTCAGAATTCACTACTATGATAAGCCTTCTGGATGACCAGTGGCAAAGGAACATCATCAGTGATTAAAACTCACAAATAGAGAAATCAGCAAGTATATTAAAGTAATGGATATTTCTCTTCTCCCCCAAAGGTCTCACATACAGGTGTGTCATGAGTGTTCTTGATTCTAGTTAATCAGTTTCTTGTGTAAAGTGCTTATGGTGATAAATCAATGTGCGTTTTAATTACCAACTAGCCTGTCAGTGGGTGGGAAGAAGCTTGTTTTCCAAAGCTTGGTGTTAGCAAGTCCTGTTTATGTGATAATCATATGCAGAGGACAGAGGCTGGCTATATTCTGGCTATGGGAATAGAAGAGTTAGATCAGACAACTGTCTTCTTTATAGCAGACACTGTGCTGCGTGAAGTGTGACATGAACAAGCCCTTCCAGAATCATGCAAATTGTTGCTCCCCATGAGAAGACTTTTATGAGTAAATAATGCAACCGAGGATATCAGCCCTAAGAACTGGTCTGTGGTATTGATGAGAAGCATTAGCAGGGAGAGGCTCACCCCATGGGGTGCTGCAGGGAATGTGGCTTTTGAAGCTGATAATTGAGGGTTCAAATTCTAACTCTTATCAATGTTGTTGGGACAAGTTAAATTATTATAAACCTCTCTGAGTCTTGGTTTCCTCATCTATAACAAGAGAATCATGGTACCTTCCTCACGGGTTAAATGTGATAAGGTAAGTGCCTTGCCACTTCTGGTTTACAGCAGATTTCAAGAACTTCCCCCTTTTCTTCCCCACTCACAGATGGTTCAGAAAAGGAAGAGCTATTAGGAACTTGTGTGTGGAAAGAAGGCGTCTGGAAGGATACCTTTTGATACTTATGTAAGCGATCCAGGATGCACAGACTTTTGTGGCTAGAAAAAGGCCTTAGGCCCGTGGTTTTGCAGGTGTAATACAGATGGTAGGGGCTGCATAGCTACTATGACAGTCATTCCAAGTGTTTCTGCTCAGGATTCTGGACTTCCCATTGTCTGGCTCTGCCAGAATGTGGTTGTCTACCTGCCCAGGTGAGGATGCAACCCTTGCATTAGAGAAGACTCTCAACAGCCGTGGTCTCTTTGACTGGGGAAGCTAATAGGAGACCCAAACGTTCTAAGTCTGTTGTGGATGGTTGTATGTTTGGTGACTGGATATGAGGCAGATTTCAGGGAATGGTTGCAAATTGGTCAAGTTTGGCAAAAATATCAGAGGCATTGAAACCAGATATCAAACTAAGCCTTAAGGCATTCTCAGAAGTGAAAAATACAAGTTTTGTTTAACTTACTGAATTCAAAAATGATGCTAATGAATGTGAAGGGATGATTTGGATAGAACCTGTTCTGTGTGGGGCCTTCGTGTAATCACTAGAGAACGTGTAAATCAAATTATGCCTGGAGGAAATTTTATTTCCAATTTCAGTTGCTTTACTGATATGTTAAGGGAATTAAAAAATATTTAGCTCAGCCTTTCAGAGAGCTGTTATTACTGTTTGAACTGTGACTGTTATTTTAATTCTCATTAGATAACTAGTATCTTTTAAGCTGTTGTTAGCTAGGCTGTGTGCTGAAAAGTTTTTATATACATCCTCTTGTTTAATCTTCATGACACTTATAGGAGGTAGATACTACATTATGTGTTTTTACAGCCAAGGGTGAGGTGTAGGGGATCTGATAATTCGCTCCAAATCACACAGCTGGTAAATGGTGGAGCTGGCCCAGGCGTGTCTGTCTTGAGAAGCGCTGTACCATCCACCTTGCAATTACATATGTAGGTATTGTCTGACTTGCAGAATCCATGCACTACATCTGTGCAGCTTCCATTCTGTCCTTAGCCTCAATTCCTCTCTGTCTTTAGTTCTCTATCTTTACCTTAAAATCTCCATGTAAATCATGCTAACCTAGCACAATCTGTGGTGCACCCACTTGACATTTTCAGGGAAAAGGGATAAGGCCTATAAAGAAAAGTTCATACCCAGCTCCTGGTTCTCCCTGTGCCCATTCTGACTGCTTTATCTTCTGTGCTTTAGATGAATGTGCATCTTCCTGGATGCTTTTCCTTCCTGCATGATTTGGAAGAATTAGAATCAGTCTTCCTTCCATGAGTTTCCCAGGGAATCAGAGGGACTTTTTAAGCATAATGATGGAATTTTTACTAATCACCTTTTATTGTAAAATGCTCTATAGATGAGAAATAAACAGATTATATCCATCCCCCCACCAGCTGTGCTTAATGGTATTGGCCAAAAAAATGTTCAGAATTAAGACTGGGAATTTTTTGCATTCATATCCCAAAGCTCCTTTAAAAACTTCTAACTTGGGGAACTAAAACAAAGTCATTTTAGAAGGAAATGGGTTTTTCTCTAATAGTGGCCATCAGAATGATTACCCAAGTGATGTCACACAGCTGGCAACCTTCTTAAGGAAGGTAACCGATAGCAGAGGAAAGTCTGCCTTTCTCTACGTTAGCACTTCAAAAACCAATCGTCCCTAGAATCTTCAGTGTCATCATGAAACATATACAAAGCCTCTATCTATTGTTTGAATGTCTCCTCTCACTGAGAGGAACCATCAGCTCAGACTTGCCCGGACTCATTGAGAAGACCAGGCTAACAAAGCCATCCTTAAGAAATCTTTCTAAATCCAAGAAGCCAAAGAATTTTTTTTATTATTAAATAGCTAACATACTTAGTTTAGATTTATGATATAGTTCTAGTTTTAGGGTTTTCCTAAATATTGTATGGTACTTTTATCTCCATATGTAACATATTTAGTACATTTATGCTTATTTCACAGGCTGTAATAACATTTATACAGTTTTGAATTATTTTGACGGTTTACATTTGTTTCACCTTTGCTTTTGTAACATTGTTATGTCTCAGCTCTTAATTAATAATGTTGTTCAGGGATGAAATTGCTAATTTTAATATCCCCCTCCAGAAGAAAGGTTATACATATATATATACACACACACACACACACACACACACACACACACACAAAATGTGTATGTATATATACATACACACACAAAATGTATGTGCATATAGATACACATATATAAAATGTGTATATGACATTATGTGTGTATATATATTGGAGTAAAAAGCAAAGATAGTCAGCTCCTATGTTTGCTTATACAAGACAGGAACTCAAGCTCGCTTGCTTGTAAAGTGAAGAAAATTTTGTTCTTATGCAAGTGTCACAGTCTTCCTGGGACTCAGTTTCTTCATTCTCAAAGAAGGAATTTGATGAATTCAAGGATCAACTCTAAACTCATTGAATTGCCTTATTAATCTTTTGAGTCATGCAATTCAGTGATATAACTAGGGTTAGCCTGAGTGTTTCAAAGCAAGATTAATGGAAGCTCATTCTCCAGCTGTCGAGTTAGGAGATTATTCACAAATGTTGCCCTGTCATTTGAATCTGGTAGGGTTTGCTGATGAATAAATGAACCCCATTATACTGACAGCCACCTCACTAATCGATCCCAACTAAACCGCCTTATCCTCTTCACCTTCCAATTGTGTAGCCAGCAACTTGCCAGACCTCAGGGACATTGTTGGGACATGTGGAAGGTCTGAGACGGACAGCCGGAAGGACAGACAATGCCACCAACTCTATTCATCAATCCGCATTTCTCAGACCTAGCTCTCAGCCTAATGAATTTGACAACCAAGGATTTGCATGTAGTTTTTTTTTTTTTTCATTTTCAATTAATTTCCCTTTTTATGCCTTCCTAATTTCTCTTCTTCTTTTCTAAGCTGTAGATTTACACTGTGAAATTGACTGTCATTAATCTTTTTCTGCCTTGATTTCCTCAACTGAAAAATGGTTAAACTAACACCAGCCCTTTCATTCATGGTGATCTTGGGAGAAAAAAAAAGAGATACCTGATGTCAGAGAGCGCTTTGAACTTAAAGCGGGAGGGCAGTTCAGTTATAATAAGACTCTTCTATCTTTATTTTTATGTGACATTTAAAATGTTAGCATTGAACATGCATCAAGGAAGAAAATCCCATTTTGAATGACAGTGTTAGAATGATGGCCTGTAAGATATTGGAATTGCATTCAAAAACCAAGAAAATGTGTTTAAAAACTGTTAAGACCAAGCCAGCTACTATTTCTTTTCAAAGAATATATGTAGGAATAGGAGAATTAGGTGATAACTCTAGGGCATAATAAAAAACAAGAACATGTGCTTTCTGATTTGCCAATCTATTTTGTACTTACTTTATAATTCAATTTTAAGAGGAAAGTATAGTGTATGATTCATGAATGTTTTACTGTATAGTAATTTTTTCTTCTTCTAGAGCTGTGTGGTCCATATGATAGCCACTAGCCATAATTGCTATATTAATTTAAATTAAATAAAAAATTTAGTTACTCACACTAGTCACACTTCAAGTGCTTAGTAACGGCATCGTGGCTGGTGGCTCCTGTATCCAAATGTGCAGCTACAGAACATTTCCAGAAAGTTGTGTGAGAGAACACTATTCTAGGAGAATGGAGAAAAGGAGAAAGGATATTCCCATTCCCATTGTCCCTTTTCTTCCTTTCCCCAAAGTTGCTTTTTAGAATTTAAATAGAATCTCAGATTATATATTATAGGTATTATATTTACAATATACATTTGAAATTAAAGCATGAAGGTGGTGGTTGAGCAGGAAAGCACAACTCCAGAAGATCATTTTTTCCCCTAGTGAGGACAAACATAATTTGATAATCTTCAGAATAACACTTGGAAAATTCTGGAACCAGCTCTTTCCTCTCAAGTTGCATTGCTTCCATAAAAAGTTTTTTTTTCTTTTTTTTAACTTTACCTAGGTAACCCAGTACCTAGACCAATCCAGGAGTCACTTAAATTGAATTGCTATGTAATTATTTCATGGGTGTAAACCAAACTGTTACCTTTAGCAAAATAACTAGTTTTCTCTTATATTCCAATTTCACTACATCAGCAAAACCAGTGAGCTCCATCATCAGTGTATATCCGGTCTGACCACCTCTCGGCACTCCTGCTAACCCCTGTGGCTTAACCATCACCATCTCTCTCAAGCTATTGCTGTTGGCCTCTGCCTGGGCTCCCTGCTTCCACTCTCCTTCTGTCACCTACTTTTCAGTCTGCTTGCAAATGGCAGTCAGAGATTGGCCTTCAGGGCAATTATCAGTCAGAACAAAGTGTAGTCAACAGCCTATAAAGCCTCATAGACCTCCCGGCTCCCCTCATCCCCACCTTACCACCCCTCTGACCTCCCCTGCGCTTACTCCCTTCAAGCCAAGGCTTCTTTTTTTTTCAGTTGCTACAGGCATATTCTTGCCTCAGGGCCTTTGCATTTGCTATTCCCTTTGCCTGGACCATGCTTATCCCAGATAGCCATATGGTTCATTCTCTTACGGCCTTTAGATCTTTTTCAACCTCACTTCATAATTACATCTCACCAAGCTATTTCAAAATGCCACCCACCTAACCCACGATGCCTCTCCATAACCCCCAGGCATTAAGCGCTCTCTATTCTCTTTTTGTACTACATTTTTCTCCATAGCACTTATCAGCATAGCTATACCATACGTTTTACTAATTTTTCCTGCATAATCTCCTTTTAGTGAAATATAAGCTGCTTGAAGGCAGAGCTTTATGTCTTTTTATTCTTGGTACCTACCACAAGGTAGGCACTCAGTAATTATTGGTTGAAAGAATTACTCAAATATTTAATGACAGTGTTTGAAAACAAAGAGTGCTAATCTAATTGAAATTCATTTTAGCAGGAGACAGAGAGTCAGGAAGACATCCTCTGGTGTAACCCTGCCTCCCCCACCACTTCTAAGATTACTCTGGTTTCAGGCTCTGCATTCTGCCTGACTCAACAAGGGGCCTCCATTTCTCTCCTGCTTGCACTTGAGGAGCTACGCAGAAGGGAGTTTGAACCAGGGCTTCAGGGAGTTGTCTGTGGACAGCTGCTGAGAGAGGGAAGTTGGGGCTTCCCGTGTTGGCTGGTCCCTTTGCTGGCAGGCCAGTCCTTTGCCACCATGCCAGCTTCTCAAAGGAGGCAAGAAGGGATCTTATGGGTTTTGGAGCAGGGCCGCTTTGGGTATATGTTTGTTTGGACGAAGTAGGGACCGTGGGTGAAGGACCCACCTGGAGTCTGCTGTCTTGGGAGGGGAGGTGGTGAGCTTTAAAAATAATAGAGGCTGGGCGTGGTGGCTCAGGCCTATAATCCCAGCACTTTGGGAGGCCGAGGTGAGTGGATCACTTGAGGTTGGGGGTTTGAGACTAGCCTGGCCAACATGGTAAAACCTCATCTCTACTAAAAATACAAAAATCAGCCAGGCGTGGTGGCACACACCTGTAGTCCCAGCTACTGAGGAGGCTGATTCACAAGAATCGCTTGAACCCGGGAGGCGGAGGTTGCAGCGAGCTGAGATCGTACCATTGCACTCCAGCCTGGGTGACAGAGTGAGACTTGGTCTCAAAAAAAAAAAAAAAAAAAAAAAAAGTGCAGTGTTCTCTGCCTCATGCTAGGAAGTGGTTAATGCCAAACTGGGGCACCCAGCCTGTTTCTGGCAAAGTGCAGCGGAAGGGAAAGCTTGGAAAGGGATCTGTAGCAGTAAAGACAGAGGAGTCACTTACAGTTTGTTGGTTCCCACCGAGGCATGGCGGAGGAGGCACAGCTGTGCAGAGCCTGGGTTGCTAATTTATATATTGAAAGGTGGAGCAGCAGCAGTGTTTATGACTAAACCCGTCAACATTTCACTTCCTCCCGTTGTGTGAAGACCGGCTTTGGCTTAAAAAACTGCCTGAACTTTCAGTTTCTCTTGAAACTTTGAGATGTTTGTCAAAGTACTGGATGGAGTTATTTTAGTAAATCAGTGATGTTTCTGTGTTCCCTGAGCAAAACACCAGCTGATCTCATTTACCTGAAGCTTTGAGAAAGAAAATATTCTCTATTTTTAAAAATAGCTTTGCTACCTTGAGCATGCCCTTTCTGTATGCCCTGGCTGTAGAAGATGGGCTGCCTTATGTTTGAGTTGTTTTATTCATTGCCACTGAAATAATACATGGTGATTTGTATATCTCATATAAGGTCTGCCTCATCAGTACCCTGGCCCACCCTTTACTAATTATTTAGTTTTGTGGATTTAACCCTGTAGTCCTATTGGCACAATCAAGGGCAAAATCAAGATCCAGAAAGTCATCGGATACCTGAAATCCTTTATTAAATTGGATTTTGCTTACCCTACATCCATTGTTAGAAATGACATTCCCAGATTGTAAGAGATGCAGAATTCTGGAACTGGAACCCTTTCTTTCTGTAATGAATTTGTGAATGAAGAAGTTCTTTGAACACAGTAGGCAAAAGGCAGGGATGTCAGCACTTGACACTTCTATGCCTTTCCTCTACTAGGCTATCTTTTTATTGTTCTATTTCTTTTCCTTTTGGCAGGTGAGTTGGGAATTAGCTAGCAGATCCGTTTTAAGTGAGTAAACTGCAAACAACAGATTTTTAGGTATTTCCCTTATAGGATATGGCTGTTAAACAGGAAGGGTGTGTCAGTTATGTGGTAGGCAACAGAATAAAACAGGCAGAACAGAATTATTATCAGATTCACAGACTGTAGCAACTTTTTGCTTCTAAACTCCTGAATTTTCAGAGGTGGAAATAGGGTGAGAAAGATCAGTAAAACTTGTTACATTCATTCACTTAACAGATATTTGAGCACGTACTTTGTGCCAGTAGTGGGCACTGAGAAATAGAGCTTTGAATAGGACAGATGTAGTCCCTGCTCCCAGGCACCTTGTGGTCTAATGGGGCTGGTAGATACTAAATATGTAATCCCACTGTTAATTAAAACTGTGATAAGTATTCCTAAGAAAATGTGCACATACGGTGGGAGTATGTAATAGGGAGACCTGGTATAGTCTGGACTTTCTTAGGGAAGTCCTTTACCTGAAGGATGAATAGGCATGATCCAGGTGAAGGTAAAGCAAGAGGGGGAAGGGAGAGCACCTAAAGCAGAGGTAGAGCAGGAGCCTTCCTCTTGGGAGAGCAACAGAAGGCCAGTGTGGCTGGGTTGAAGTGAGGCTGGAGGTGGAGGCAGAGGCCAGTGTAGTGGTGCAGAGCCACTGAAGAGCTTAAGCAGAGAAGGGACATAATAATGGTTGGGTTTTTAAAAGATTGTGTTCAGATCCTACACAAGCAGGTGATTTGAGGGGGCAAGAGTGGATCTGTTAGAAGGCTATTACAAGTGGTCCAGGAACAAGATGGTGGTGGCTTGGAATAGTATCATAGTAGTAGAGATGGAGAGAAGTGAATGGATGTAAGAGGTATTTAGGGAGGTAGACTGCATTGAACTTGGAGAATGACTGAGATAGGAAGAGAAGGGGACAACGCTTGGATTTCTGGCTTCAGAAACCATATGGATGACCATCCTTGTTCCTGAGCCAGACCTATTGTGGGAAGAGCAGATTTTGAAAGAAAGATCATGGTTTAGTTGTTGACATGCTGAATTTAAGGGTTGGAGTAACATACAGGTGAAGTTAAATCAATAGATCTGATGATCGAAGGGAGATCTGGGCCATGCATAAAGTTGGGAGTCATCTGGGATGGACTGAAGTCATGAGAGAGAATGAATGGTAGCAGGGAGTGGGGAATGGACATTCGACTAGGAGTAACGAGAGAGACCAGTTGAAAATGTATGGAAATGATAACATCAAGCATGAAGGGCCATGCCCAGGGCTAAGGAGAAATCTGGTTGGAAAATGCATGGATTTAGCAGCCATGAGGTTGGATTTAGCAACCAAGATTGGCATCTCAAGCAGGAGCAATGTCAGTGGAGTTGTGGGGACAGAAGCCAATTTTGAACACTAGATGAATGCATTGGAGGCAGGAATATGAAGACACTGAGTATGCATACCTTTTTTGAGAAGCTGGGCTCAAAGAGTAGAGACAGAGGAGACCTGCAAGAGGTGTGTAGGATCCAGGCATATAGCTCTAGATCTAAACGTCTCTACGTTTCCATATTTAGAGATGGAAGGGAAAGCATATTTAGTTGCTTAAGGTTACTGCGAAGACAGGTGGGATGTAACCCAGAGCCCATGTGAAGGGACGGGCATTTATCTCCAGCATTCAGAAGGAGAGGAAGAGGAGGGGGTGGATGCGGCTGCAGGTGCAGGCAGATGTGGAGGTTTGGAGTGGGATGGTAAGTGATACGCTTCTGAAAATTTCTGTTTTCTCTGTGAAGTAGGAGGGAAAGTCATCTTCTCAGATGAAGGGAGTGGAATCAGCTTGCTGGGTAAGATCAGTTCTCCAGCTGTGCTTGGCAGCTACCACTGCAAGCATGGAATAGGCCGCTAGGTAAGTTCAGCCAAGCTTGAGGTTTTACTCTGTAGGAATAATAGAAGGACAAGCAGCACGAAGGCTAAGGACATTAACACATGGAGGAATGGTTTCAGTGGAGTTTCAGTGGAATGAAGATAGGTTAATGCTGATGGAGAATGACCTGGCAGCGTCAGGGGGCAATAAACAGGGTAGTGGGAGTACCTGAATAGGGAACTAGCTATGAGTGCTTCTCCAACTGTAATGCTAATGTGAATCACCTGGGGATTTTAGTAAAATGCAGATTCTGATTCAGCAGGTCTGGGCTGAGGCCTCAGATTCTGCATTTCTGACAAGTTCCTGTCATGCCAGCCTCTCCTGCCCGTGGATCACACTTTGAGGAGAAATTAAAGGGTTGTGAAGGCCAGGTGTAGTTGTGCATGCCTGTAATCCAAACACTTTGTGAGGCCTAGGTGAGAGGATCACTTGAACTGAGGAGTTTGAGACCAGCCTGGGCAACGTAGACGTCATCTCTACAAAAATTTTAAAAATTACCTGGGTGTGGTGGCTCGTGCCTGTAGTAGCTACTTGAAAAGCTGAGGCAGGAGGATCACCTGAGCCTGGGAGGTCGAGGCTGCAGTGAGCCGAGATTGCACCACAGTGCAGCCTGGGTGAAAGGGTAAGATCCCACTGTCTCTTAAAAAAAAAAAAAAAAAAAAAAAAAGATTTCGGGCAGAGACTGGGATGCCTGAATTATAAATCCTTTGAAATGGCATAATCTCAAGCGATAACTCACATGGCCCAGGGTATGACAGAGTGAACAAGAAGGCCTAAGAATTAAAAGGCTTCCTGATCATCATCTTTAGGGATTAATGATGACTTGCACTGATTATCGCCAACACTTTTCTAAGCACCTTGCATGTATTACCTTCTTTAATCCTTATGAGAACCTCCAGTGAGGTATATATTGTGATCCCATATTTTACAGATGAGGAAAGTAAGGCACACAGAGGTCTTTCTCAAAATCATGCCTGCTTGTACGTGGTGGGGCCAGAATTCAAACTGAGGTGGTACAGTTTCAAAGCCTAGTGCTCTGTGTGATTGGATGCTGTATTGTCCTCGGATGAGAGAAGTTGGGGCTGTATAGAAAGTGTGAGGTGGGAGGATCATTTGATCCTAGGAGTTGAGACCAGTCTGGGCAATATAGTGAGACCCTGTCTCTACATAAAATAGAAAAAGAAAAAAAAAAAAAAAAGAATTGTGAGCCAGATATTAGCATCACCTGTGAATGAAGTTCAGCATGTCTAGGAGAGTGCTAGGCCCAGTACTACTAGGCTTTTTATATGTTATCCCATTTAATCCCCACAACTGTCCAACAGAGTCTATTTCATACCCATTCTACAGGTAAGAAAAATAAAATTTAGGAGGTTAGGTAGTTGATAAATGGAGGAGTTGATAATTTGATCTAAATTGGTCTGGATTAAAAGCCCATTCTTCCTTTATACCGAAGTTTATCCCATCACCATATAGAAATGGAAAGTCTCTTCTAATTCTTAAATAGGTTATAGTTACCATGGGAGTAATCTCCCCCTTGCACTGACTCAAGCCACATACTGAAGATGATGTATTATGAACAAGATGGAGACCAGGCTTCTGGGCTCGGCTCTGTTTCTAACTAGTAAATTTGCACACTATCTCTGTAGGTCTCATACCTTTGTCCCTGTAGATCATTATCAGAGCTATATTTTATAAGTTTAAGGACAATTATTACGGCTCTTTTTATATTAGTATCTACTGTATGCTCAGCGCTTGATAGGTTATCTCTAGTACTTACACTAGGATACAGATTGTCACCAATTTAGAAGTGAAAAAGCTGAGGCCTGGAGATTGCAAGCACCATACCTAATACCTCTCAGTCCACAAAATGGCAAAGCTGAGATTTCTCCTGAAGTGTGTCTGACTCTAAAGCTCATGTTCTTGCCATCTTACCAGCTGCCTCATCCTTTTCTATAGCCTCATGGTGGATCCTGCTTACAGGTGCATATGGTACCATATGCTGGTATTTATCAAACTTTCAAAACCTGAATCCAGAGTGAGGCATGCATTTTATATTGATTTCGAGAAGTGTGCACACACACATTTGCATGTGAGTACCATGTACATACTGACATCACTCAAACAAGTTTTATGAAATAATGCTTTTGTTTTCTGCTTGCTGTACCTTGGCTTTCTTTTCCTTTTCACTTCAGTTTAGTCAGTTTGTGTTAATATGCTCGTTAAACTCTAATGAATTGATTTAACCATCCACCGATGGGTTGTAGCCCTCAGTTTGAAAAGCACTGCTGCAAATTATATGCCTACTTTAATTTCTTGATATGATTACCCCAAATCTTCTATTCTCCTTCTCTCCTTATTTTTTAATCTCTGAATTTAATGAAGACTATCTCTCTGATTATATATGTAATGGTGTTAAATCTAAATCAACCCTCCCGCCGCCACATGGCAACGACCTTTCTACCAAGTGGGAAACTATTTTATAACTTTGTTCTGAGAGAAGGAAAGAAAATATGTATTTTTTTCATTTGATGAAAATGCTAATATAACAAAGGAGGGAGAAAGAAGTGACATTTGTGTTTCCTTGGCTTGAGAAGATGAGAATGTAAGGCCAGGAAACACAAGTTGAAATGTAGCCTGGGGAGGGACTGCGGCAATAGACTTACAGTAAAGGAAAAATGAAAATGATTTCTTATTCCAACTCTGCCATTTAGCATTTATTGGACTCCTTCGTGTGCCAGGTACTTGTATTTTGCATATATTATCTCAGGTGAGGGGACAGAGGTATGGAAGGCCAAGTTACCTGCCCAAGATTGCATGGCTGGTAGTGAGTGGTCTAGCAGGAATTCAGACCCAGCCTCCTGGAGCCAGTGCTCACTGTCACTAGGCCTTAGCTGCCACTCATCTCCACTTTTGAGTAATTCCATGTGGTCATTATTGGGTGTCAGGCCCAGGACAGGGGACTTTTGCCCCCTAGGTTTTGAATCTTGGGAGGGATCATGCTAGAGAGTGAAAGATTGGAGTCAATTCGTTCCACAAGGGCAGCCAGAGGAACTCCTTATTAGTCCCTGCTTCTCCCATCTTTAGAGTTCATTTGGTTTCTATCTCTATTGAGTTCTGGTTGTTCTTTTGATTACAAGAACTACTCCATTTCCTTTAAGTAAATTTATTTATTCTTAAAATTCTGTTGCTTGAAACTAAGAATGAGCCCTAATAGGCACAGAGGAATAATTTAACTCTTCCTGTTTCCTCATCTGTAAAATAAAGGAAAAGGGCACACATATTCCCTGACCCCTCTTAACTCTCTCATCTTTAGCTAGAATTGGGTTCTAGTGATTCTCAAATGGACGTGTTCTAAAAGAGGCTGGCTGGCCCTGTGTTGGAGAAGCAGAAGTTTTAGTAATTAATTAGGTTAATATGAACTTTATAGTTATATTTTTTCTGTATTCCCTGAATAACTGTGACTCTATTATTTGTGAATTTATTTAAAACATAAAAATGACAGTGATGACTAGATGAGGTCTCTTAGCACACATGCCCTATGCAGACCTGTGAGTCCCCTGCTCTCTGCTCACTCAATAGTTGAAGGCCTGGGTAGGAATTCTGCCACATGTGAGTTCTTAGCATAAAATTCTTATGGACCCTGTGGGCCTGGAGCTGGGTATTTCATTCATCTTCACACTTGTTCTCATGCTAAGAATTATCATCCTGCCACCACTTAAAGATGCCCATTCATGTTTGTGTGTCACTGCTAAAGTGCTGTCATTAAAGAAGATGTGTCATTACTCTGACTTTAAAACACATTGTTCTAACAGAATCACTATGGGAGATTCCAGACTTCTGTATCAGCTGGTGCTTTGAAAAGAGGATCTGATCTGTACTGGCCCCTGTGTTCACCTGTGGGGGAACATTAGACATGTTTGTTTCTTTTATGCTTTGATAACACCTTACAACTTGCAATAGTGGGACTTTGGAAAGACTGAAGTGATTGTGTCTGGCATGCTGTATGTAAACATTCCATTTCTACATAATGTGAAAAGGAATGAATTAGGTGAAAAGAAATGGATTTGCCCAGGTGTTAGAGTACATAGATTTCCTCCGAAACTAGACATCAGAATAGAAAACCGAACTCAGTGACTTCTTGCCCTGCTATTGAAGGAGCACCTGTTGGTCCAGGGAGCAGAGACCTAAGGGGGAATTAATTCCTCTCAGCAAATATTTACTGGGGGCTTGTCATTCCTGGAAGTCCACCCAAAAAGAGTGGGGCTAGAGGAGAATCCCAGAGAGGGTGTAAGTCATGGGCTTAAGTGTAGGGAGGTGACTTCGAGACCTGTTTCAACCAAACCTCTTATTTTAAATTTGGGTGAAGTAAGGTCTACAGAGATTGTAACTTGTTCATGGTTAGGCCACTTGGCTAACTTGAGGCCAGACTCAGGCTAAATCTCAATAACTCTCTTCTTGGTTTAATACCATTATGGACATAAAATTTTATTATGATATTAAAATGTAAATAACAATAACAGACACCATGTAGCACTTCTTATGTGCCAGCACTCTTCTGAGCATTTTAGGTATATTAACTCATTTAACCCTCATCATTCCATGAAGTGGAAATATTTCTCTCATTTTTAGAGAAGAGGGCCTGTTGCAGTGGCTTGATGGCCGATTCCTATAATCCCAGTCCTTTGGGAGGCCGAGCTGGGAGGATTGCTTGAGGCTATGAGTTTGGGACCAGCCTGGGAAACATAGCAATACCCCATCTCTGTAAAAAATTAAAAATTAGCTGGGCATGGTGCCACATGCTTGTAGTCCCAGCTACTCAGGAGGCTGAGGCCAGAGGATTATTTAAGCCCAGAAAGTTGAGGCTGCAGTGAGCTATGATCATTCCATTGCACTGTAGGTGACAGAGTGAGACGCTGTATCTTAAAGAAAAAAGGAGGAAATTGAGGCACAGAAAAGGTTTAGTAATTTGCTCTGAGCCATGTATATATTAAATATACATGGCTTGGTTTCAAACGCAGGCAGTCAAATTCTACAGTTTGTTCTCTAAACCACTAGACCAAGGGTCGGCAACCATATCTTGGGCTTTATGAGCCATAAAACTCTGCGGGGGGTAGTGGGAAGAGGCTGGGTTTGGTTTATAAGCTGTAGTTTGCAAACCCTACACTAGACTGTATAGCCTCACTGGGGCACAACCATTAATATCAGTGTATCCCACAGCTGCCCATGAAGAGTGAAACTCTAATTTTAAAAAGGATTGGAGGTCAGGAATTACATTAAAATGTTGTACTTTTTTGGTGTTCCTTTTGGGTGAAGCGTCCTCCTGCCAGAAAGGATGGTGTTCATCATAGCTGAGTATTGTGTTGGGAGGCTCAGAGCCAGGGGAGTGGTTTATTCTCCTTCAGTTTTCTGGGTGACCTTGCATAAGTCCCTTATCATCTGCCACTTATAACTCTCTGCAGTGGTGATAATGAGCCTCACCACCTGCCCTTCTCCCTCACCTAGGTATATGTCTTGGATTAATGAGGTTTTATCTGTAATGTACTTAGAGCTGGGAGTTTGGAAGGGGAAAGTATTAAGAAGGGGAATGACGACATTCATCATTTAGTTTGCTTGCAAATTAGAGAGTGCTTCAGGGGTGTAAGACCGTTTGTTGAATGTTTGGCATGTAGAGTCCAATTTTAAAGGAAAGACACTCCTGGTAATCTGCATGAGAGAATATGGATTTAGAGAGCATGAATGTGTGGATTGCCTGTGCTGCAGCAGGCTTTAGGCAATGGAGTTATTTAAGATGGTATTTATTTATTTCAGTTTCTAATAAGTGTGCAATAAGCAGATTCCATAGTTGACCTCTATGTCATCTCCATAAGAAAACGTGGACTTCTCTGCTAAACTGGAGTCTTAACAGTAAGGAGGACTTTTATAAATGTTTCTAAGTGAAATTACAAAGTTAACAGTTGAACCAAGAAGTCTCAGAGGGAACTGGCTGCTGCTTGCATTTCAATGAAAGGCAGAGGAAATTCATTACAGAGGTTGAAAATGTGGTTTGCATGTTAAGGCTGTAGTGGAAAAATAGGCCTTCCCAGGGGAGGTGGGAGGGAAGTTGTAGCTTACCCTTTGTGGTGAAGATTCCTTGGCTAAGCACACATACTCCATCTGATGCACCCTAATTTTTTTTTTTAACTTTGCAAGAAAATTCTTCTCCTTCAAGGCCAAAGATGTGCGTTGAACAGAAAATTTCAGCCTAGGAGAAGTTTCAGTATCTTTGTATTTTTTGTTTGTTTTGTTCTCTTGACAAAAACAATTATTTAAAAATTCAGTAGGGTGAAACAACTTAATCTTACTTTGCGAAACTAAATCTAAGATGCTATTAGTTAAGTTATAAGAAGAGCTGGTATTTAGCAAAGACATGTTAGATTCTGGGGTAGGGTAAAGCCCTACCCCAGATAAAGTCTGCATTTGTATCTTATTTAATCCACACAACAGTAACAGTCTGCGGAGGAATATTCTTGTTTGAGCACCTCTTGTATGAGGCGCCTCAGTTTGCTCATCTGTAATTCTGTAATCTCTGACTCTCTAGAGATCAACAAAAATCTATTAGGTTTAAGTGGCAGAGCCAGAATCTGAATATAAGTCTTTCTGACTCCAAAATTCAAGCTAGTAGATTGACCAACAGTCCCAGTTTCCTGGGATGCGGGATTCTCAGCCCTGAAACTGGAAACGTCTTGTACAAACAGAGAATTGGTCACCCTATAAGCAGGATGCCTCCCATCCCAAGCGCTGAAGAAGTACTCATTATCAGGAAACACTTTTTGGTAAGTCACAGAGGATGTGTCCTATGCGACTTCCCCGACCCTGCTAGAAACCATGTGTGTGCACTATAAATCTTCTGAAGCTTTAAATCCTAGGGCAGTTTTGGAGCCAAACAGAGAGCCTGGGAGACTGAGTTCACTGGGATTTCTAGTATGAATGCAGCCCCATTAATTGGCTCAGTTTGTGTTGATAAAACAAGAGTCACAATCTGGCTTGTAACAGTAGTATTTGTAATTTTCACTCTTGCTTTAAAATATTGCTGCCCCGTTGTACCCATAAGTGGGCAGAGTCTTAGGAAAACTTGGAAGATTTCATCTATTCCAACCCCTATCCCCTTCCACATTTTCTGTGAACTCTTTGTGCCTCTGGAGGCTTTCACTGACCACCAGAAACGGGGACCATCCTGCACAAAGCTTTTGTGGCTTATCAGTCTTCCTTCAAAGCTTGGGCTCCCTTATGGATGTGTTTCTTTTCAGAAAACACATTTTTGTTTTGATCTGTATCCAACTTCTGAAGGACACTGTGTACTTCCACTGCCTGTAAAATACTTTTAAAGAAAAGGAGTTGACACAGAGGGTCACAGATCATGAACCCTATTATTACAAAATTAATCTTTACTCAAAAGATGAATCCATATGAACATTCTGGTTTCTTTTTTCTCCTTTTTTTCTCCCTTTTCTTATTTTCTTTTTTATTTGTAGAGATGTAGAGATCGGGTCTTGCTCTGTCACCCAGGCTGGGGTGCAGTGGTGCCATCATAGCTCACTGTAACCTCGAACTCTTGGGCTTAAGAGATCCTCCCACCTCAGCCTCCTGAGTAGTTGGGACTACGGGTGTGAGTCACCACGCCCAGCTCTCCTCTTGTTTTAAATATTATGACCCTAGTTCATACCCTGTCAGTGGCCTCTAGAAACTTCCTATGGTGACTGTTCTGGAAAGGGCAGGTCAAGAGAAGACAAGCAGGTCACCTGACTCCATCCCTTCCCCACTCCCCATACCCCATCCCCACTGCCCCACTGGTGGTGGGAGAGTTATTTCCTAAAGTACAACAATTGTCAAAGAGTGGAATGGCCGGCTGGTTCCTTGTGCTAGTGATTGCTGTTGTATTTCAGTTGTTTGGGTGCATGTTTGAGATTAGTTTTTAAGACTTATTGATTAGATTCACACAGGGGACCTTGTAATCACTTAATTACCAATGTGCTTATTGTGTAATGATGTCAAAAGGTATCTGTTTTTGGTTCATACTTTGTTCACATTTTTCTGTAACTGTGTTACAAATGAAATACTTTTCCAGAGTGCGATCTTTCTTCTGTGATTGGTGTCTATTGTCTTGCAAAAGGCATAAATAAAATAGCAAGTTCTCAAGTGATTCTCATGGAGAAAGGGCTGGGGAATGGAGGGCAGAATGAAGGCAGGGGAGGAGGGCTCTGGAAGAGAGAAAGGAGATGGAGCAAGATAGGGTGGGGTGTGGGGGACACTGGCAGCAGTAGCAAAGAGGGGGGTCAAAGGAGGAGTGGGGAGCCAGTGAGGAGAGGCACAGATAGACTGAGAGATACATATGTAGAATCATATAGACAGATACAGAACAGAGATTAGAGAGAAATTCAGAGAGATAGACACTAACAGTTGATAGGAGTGCATAGAAAGAGACAGAAGGAGACACCAGACCAGTAGGGATTGATCCTTTTCCTTATGATATCCGAACATCTCTCATTGTACTGCTAGTCATTTTACATGTTTGCTTCTTTCTGGCTTTAAAGCTGCATGACTCATCTGTGTTTCCATGTGTGTGGACTATTGAAGAATCTGTTTTTTGGAAAGGTGAGATTTGACAGCCAGTTTAAGTCATTAAGAACACCGTCTCTGGAGCCAGACCATCCAGGCTCGAGTCCCAATTGCCACCTACTTGCTGGGTGACCTGCACAAATTACATAATCCCTATGTGCCTCTGTTTCTTCAGTAGGGATTATAATAGTGTTTTCCTTATAGGGTGCTGTGAGGATTAAATGTGGTAACATATGCAAACCTATTAGAACAGTGTACTCAACAGGTACTGGCAATTATTACTATGTTTGTGAAAGGATCCTGGATTCCTTTGAAGGAAAGTTCACAGAGTTAAGTATATTTTTATGAATACTGAAGAGGCTACAAGTTCCTATCTGTGGCTTTTGGCCTTGAACCTTATTGCTCATGTTAGGTGAGAGTGGAGAGTTAATAGACTGAGAGTGAGGAGTTGCAGCTTCTAGCTCCAGCTCTGCCACTGACTAGCTGTGAGATGATGAGTTTCTCTGGACCTGCTGTCAGATTATACACAAACTCAGGGAATTTTAGGTCTTTAACCACGTGATATTGGGACCTTTCTGGCATGCGAGTTTTAGGATTTGTCTGTTATTTCACCTCTAAGCAGAGGTTTTGTGGATGTAAGCTTTTTGGAAAGATTGGGGATTGATCATACCAGTACTCCTGGGAGAGAGAAATGTGTGTGCTGCTTTGTAAATAATAAAAGGGGAGAAATGGTGAGAATAGGGGACTGGCTTCCTATAGCCATGCTTATGATCGTGGCTGTCAGCATTATTATCTTATTTCTTTTCTTTTCCACTATGGGGGAGGAGCAGTATTTGAAAGAGGGGTCATATCCTGGTACTAAAGTGGAGTAGAAGGTGCTAGATGCACTGTGGAGCTTAGTTCAGGGAAGGTGAAGATTTCATCCTTTGAGATGAGTTCTAATCTCGTATTCCGCTCCCTAGACCTAGGCAAATGGCAGTGCAAGCTAAGCCTCTCTCTGGTGCCTTTTATCTCCCTTTCCAAATTCCTCTTTATTACTGCCATGCTTCTTTTGATTATCTGATGCCTGTTATCCAACCTTGTGTGTCTCATGCAACAAAATGCTCTTTTGCCCTTTTGCAAAAGGCCTGCAAACTCTTAATTCCCTGAGTACTGCTGTATTAGCCAAAGATTAACTAGTGCTGGTGACAGAAGAGTTCAGTTCTCCAGGGCATACTTGGATTTGAAAAGAGCATTTTAAAAACTGTTGGAATGTTGAAAAAGGTACTCCTGAGAGCTTTGTGGATCTCTCCCAGTCATGGCTGCCTCGGGCTATCCCTTCCTGCCTTCACTGTAACTGATCTTCCAGGGGCTAGAGCATGAGGAAGCAGGATTGAGTAGTAACATGTAAATATAGCCTGGTGGTTAAGAACATTGGTTCTGGTGTTAACAAAGCTGTAAGATTGAAATTATACTCTTCTTAAGAACCTTTTGAACTCTGATGCTTTTATAAACGGTTTCTGCTCTAATTGAATGACCTTGAAGTGAGTTCATCACTGAGTCTCAGTTTACTCATTTGTAAAATGGAAATAATGACATCAAATATATTTGTTGTGAGGATTAAAGTGTGCCACTGTCCTCAATGATATTCACCTATTCATGGCACATAGGAAATGCTTGATAAAGAGTAGCAACGACTCAGGGACAGCTTTATGGCCTGCAATCTGTGCAGTTGCACAGGACACGTCTGCCAGCGTCTGGAGCACAAGGAGGCACCATTGAGTAGTAACATATAGATATAGTGTGGTGGTTAAGGACACAGGCTTTGGTGTTAACAGGTAAATGCAGCCAGAAAGTGGCAGAGCCAGAATCTGAATATAAGTCTTTCTGATTCCAAAATTCAAGCTAGTAGCTTGACCAACAGTCCCAGTTTCCCGGGATGCAAGATTCTCAGCCCTGAAACTGGAAACATCTTGTGCAAACAGAAAGAGCTGGACACCCTACAAACAGGATGCTTTCCATCCCAAGCATGTAAATTCCATTTCTCCCCAATTATATGATCTTGAAGTGAGTTCATCATTTCCCTGCATTGGGTTAATGCCTTATTGTTATCGTCTTGAAATTCTTAATCATATTTGAACAATGTCCCTACAGATGATGTAGCCAGTCTTGCTACTACC
>NW_012108253.1:1322299-1403759 GCF_000951045.1 Mandrillus leucophaeus | reverse complement strand
TATTTGAAAGAGGGGTCATATCCTGGTACTAAAGTGGAGTAGAAGGTGCTAGATGCACTGTGGAGCTTAGTTCAGGGAAGGTGAAGATTTCATCCTTTGAGATGAGTTCTAATCTCGTATTCCGCTCCCTAGACCTAGGCAAATGGCAGTGCAAGCTAAGCCTCTCTCTGGTGCCTTTTATCTCCCTTTCCAAATTCCTCTTTATTACTGCCATGCTTCTTTTGATTATCTGATGCCTGTTATCCAACCTTGTGTGTCTCATGCAACAAAATGCTCTTTTGCCCTTTTGCAAAAGGCCTGCAAACTCTTAATTCCCTGAGTACTGCTGTATTAGCCAAAGATTAACTAGTGCTGGTGACAGAAGAGTTCAGTTCTCCAGGGCATACTTGGATTTGAAAAGAGCATTTTAACAACTGTTGGAATGTTGAAAAAGGTACTCCTGAGAGCTTTGTGGATCTCTCCCAGTCATGGCTGCCTCGGGCTATCCCTTCCTGCCTTCACTGTAACTGATCTTCCAGGGGCTAGAGCATGAGGAAGCAGGATTGAGTAGTAACATGTAAATATAGCCTGGTGGTTAAGAACATTGGTTCTGGTGTTAACAAAGCTGTAAGATTGAAATTATACTCTTCTTAAGAACCTTTTGAACTCTGATGCTTTTATAAACGGTTTCTGCTCTAATTGAATGACCTTGAAGTGAGTTCATCACTGAGTCTCAGTTTACTCATTTGTAAAATGGAAATAATGACATCAAATATATTTGTTGTGAGGATTAAAGTGTGCCACTGTCCTCAATGATATTCACCTATTCATGGCACATAGGAAATGCTTGATAAAGAGTAGCAACGACTCAGGGACAGCTTTATGGCCTGCAATCTGTGCAGTTGCACAGGACACGTCTGCCAGCGTCTGGAGCACAAGGAGGCACCATTGAGTAGTAACATATAGATATAGTGTGGTGGTTAAGGACACAGGCTTTGGTGTTAACAGGTAAATGCAACCAGAAAGTGGCAGAGCCAGAATCTGAATATAAGTCTTTCTGATTCCAAAATTCAAGCTAGTAGCTTGACCAACAGTCCCAGTTTCCCGCGATGCAAGATTCTCAGCCCTGAAACTGGAAACATCTTGTGCAAACAGAAAGAGCTGGACACCCTACAAACAGGATGCTTTCCATCCCAAGCATGTAAATTCCATTTCTCCCCAATTATATGATCTTGAAGTGAGTTCATCATTTCCCTGCATTGGGTTAATGCCTTATTGTTATCGTCTTGAAATTCTTAATCATATTTGAACAATGTCCCTACAGATGATGTAGCCAGTCTTGCTACTACCAGGCTACACTTGACCTCCACGCACTCATCCTGGCCATACTTCGTCCCTGTCCCTCTCCTTTCTACTGCCTGGTGCTTTGTCCCGTTTCCTTGCCCCCAGGGCCTTAGGAGGGTATTAAAAAAAAAAAAAAGGATAACTTCCTCAGGGAAAAGCTGTGATTTGGCTCACAGCATATGGAATATTCAAAGATAGACATCATCTGTTACCCACACTTTTATGAGACTGACACACTGCCTATAGCATTGAGAAGGCACTTGTTGCCTGCACTTTTAGAAGTCATTTATTAATGGCTTCCTAGGGCATGCCAACTCTAAAATCAAGCTGCAAAAATGACACCAGGTAAAAATTGATCCTGTGAATGACTGTGATGGTGGCATTTGGGTGAAAGGTCTTGAAATGGGCTCTGTCTTTTCCCTCAACCTTCCCCACCTGCTCTTACCACATTCTCCCAGCCAGTGTCAGATTACTTCTCATCTGTCTCGTAAATGGTTCTGACTTGAATTATCCCCTACCGTGATGACATACGATTATTCAAAGAAAGATTTTATAGAAAATGCACTGTTTCTATTCAGAGTTGGGAGACTAGGGAAAGGCATAAAGCACGCCACAGGGGCACAGCCTTGATTCATTTTCTGTGCTCAGCTTAGCTGTTCAAGCCCGGGGTTGTGTCTGGGTAAAGCTGTTTGACTTTGGATAAGTCCTTTAACAACCTGAGGTCCCAGTGTTCTTGACTTTCTACAGTTTTGTTCTAATCTAGCATTCTTAAAGTAGCACATCAGCATAACTTGCTAAATAAGCACCACTTGCTAAGTACAGGCTTAGTGACAAGGAAGTTATTTGGAAAATGAAAAAAGGGCAATTCTTCCATCAGGACTTGAGAAGCCTTGGAGTTTTCTTTCTTTATTGAAAAGACTCATGAGGCCTGCCCAAATCTCAAAGTTGCAGAATGGAAAGTTTTGCAGTAAGCTTCATGGATGTGGGATCCTGGCTTAAAATCTGAACTCCTAGCTCTGCCCCTTTGTATTCATGAGGGCCTCTGCTAAGTAAAGGAACCTATAGGCATATGGGACCCCACAGGCTGTATGTATGTTCTTAGCTGAGCATCAAAAAGGAA
Organism: Mandrillus leucophaeus; assembly: GCF_000951045.1. Taxonomy (NCBI): domain Eukaryota; kingdom Metazoa; phylum Chordata; class Mammalia; order Primates; family Cercopithecidae; genus Mandrillus; species Mandrillus leucophaeus. Next base: position 1,401,316 of record NW_012108253.1, on the reverse strand, counting down.
ACTTCCATAAATGTTCTAAGACTGAGAGAGACACAGCTGAGAAGCAAAGTTAGGGATGATTTTTTGGAAGCTTAGCCTGATTTCGCTCTGTGCATTATATAATATGCATATTATATAATATGTATATAAGCTTGATTTTGCTCTGTTAGCTGGAGTACAAAGAATGGAAAGCAAGAGGGCAAATGTGGGTAGTGGTTGTAATTTGGGAAGTGCAAATGAGTACTTAGTTGTTGTTTTTTTCCATTAAGTTTACTGTTGATATAGTGAGACTTGTGACTATATATCTGCATTTTAGTATCACAGAGACCTGTTTTACTTAATCTGAATAATCTGTTGGGTTTTGGGGCTGCTGACAGGCTTCTCATCTTGAGATTTCACCTGTGATTTGTTCTAAAAGAACTTTGATACAGGAACTCTTTAAGTTAAAACTAATTCTATGAGACCAAGAAGCTGTCCCAGGTCTTAATTCTTCTTACATGACAGGAGCCAAGCCACATGGCCTTCTGAGGCTTCAATATCATTAAAGTCCCGTGGAAACACCAAAGCCCACTGGGCCCACTTTTTGGCACATACTGATGCTGCTGCTTCTGTCTTACAGGTGCTTACATCATGCCGAGCCTTCCTTGTAACAGCGCGAATCCCCACCAAGGTAGGTGTTCATGAAGTCCTTCTTTCAACACTCACACTCACTCAGTGCCGACTCACACATGCACACTCATGCATAGTCACTCATGCATTCTTAAACATGTGTGCACACATACACACTCACATACCGCAACACAACACACACACGCCTCACTTACATAGACTTTTGATTTAAGCTGTGTTCAGATTTCTCTTAGCACATTCTAATTTTCCTTCCTTCTTCCCAGAAGCACCTAAAGGCTGTAATGACAAACATCTTTTTTACTCCTTTGTTCCCTCTCTTTGTGTAAAGGCATCCCAAGAAAATCAGTGAAGGATTTTGTGCTGTATGTCCCTAAGGCTCCATGTCCCAGTTATCTTTCTCTCTCAACTGGGGCTTGATTTCCACTTTATTCAAGTCTACTTCTTATTTCCTTTGGATCAGTACTGGCAGGTTTTTCTAAGACTATAGACATGTGGGAAATAACCTTCATAACTCCAAAGAGTATATTACCAGAAATGTAACCATCTCAGCTGTTCTCCATCTACTCTGATGTTGCCTATAAGAAATAACAAGGCGCCACTCTGTTCTTTAAAAGAGATATATAACATTTTTCATGAGATGTCCTTCATTACTTGGTGCAGAATTCGAACTGATAGTTTGTGAATTAATCATAATAATGACTGACTTTGTTTATGTTAACTAAAAGGAGTTTATCATTTTTATAGGATATGGACTGAATGGTCATAGGAAATTGGGATTTTTTTCCTAAAAAGGTGATAACATTTACTGGAGTGTTGTTTTAGTAAATAACTTGCTCCTTAACAGAATCTCATGAGAGCCATAAGTCTTATTATTATCCCTTTTATTGATGAGAGAACTGAGGCCCAAGGAGGTTCAGTAACTTGACCAAGGTTAAACTTCCACTAATACGTGGCACATGTGTGATTCTAATCAAGGGAGGCTGGCTGCAAAGCCTCTGCTTCTGTTATTGCTAGAATCTAATAAGTTATTTACTAAGTATATAAGTATACAGTCTCATTTAATTCTCACAGTAACCTTGTAGGTGAGTGATTAGAAAATAGCTAAAAGATGCAAAGTTGGCCAGTCTAAAGATTCACAAATAATGAATGGGAGAAAGAGAAGTTAGACTCACCATGTCCTACTTATTTCAACTTTTTACTGAGCTGAACTGCTTCCCCTGCCGGCACATCCAGGAACATGGGTAAGGTCTGGTAGATGCTTTCAGCCTTATCCTGCTATGATGTTTGGGCCGCAGTGTTATTTGCTCATTAGGCTTTTCTTGTTTCTTGAAATTTAACGTTTAGCCACTGTTTTGTAAATTCTGACTTAGGTGCCAAGTTAGGGCGCTATAATGTTATTGGTACAAATGAAATGGATCTTTTAGGACTTGCAGTCTTATGATTTGCATGATTTGCACAGACTTTTGGGAAGATGCCAATGCAGTGTTTGGTAGTTATAGGCTTAGGATATCTGTGGCCTTTTTTTTTCTTTTTTTCTGATCATACAAATGTTAACTTTTATAAAGTTTCTCCAAGAAATGAGGCTTTTGGCTCAAGCCCCTTTAGATAATATAAAGTGAGCCTATATGTTTATTATGTTTTTAAAATAAATTATTATGTCGATGAAGTTAGACTAAACTATACATTAAAATACCTGAAGGCATGATATGAGGACTTTAATTAGACATTATCCCACTGGTAAGAAATTAATTACAGAAGGAAATTTTATGGGCTTAGAAAAATATTCAAGCACCCTATTGAATAGAAGACCCCTAAATAATATGCATACCCTAACACGCTGTGACACAGTGGAAGTGTGTTACCTCTTGTGAAGTCACCTGCCTGCCTTCTGCTGGATGACTTTATTCTGCTGCCTCCTTGCTCTGCCCCTGAGGAAAGGCTTGGCTCCATCCTGTGATATATATAATGTTTCAGAGCCAGCCCCTGGCCAGGGTAGTTTGAACATTTGTTCTGATTTCTGATATTGTTAACATCACAAATAAAGAAAGGCAGATTTTCTTCCAAAGTGATCTGCCTGCAGCTTTGCAGCTTTCCCCCTTAGAGAAGGCTGGTTTTAACGTGCCACCTTACGTCTTGACTGAGAAGTAAAACCAATGTCAACAATAATAATTTTCTGGAGAAATAATTATATTTAGAACATTAGTGTAAAGCATTGACTATGACATATATGTCTTCTCTTTGGGAGCTGATTAATTAAACATGCTTTCTCTTGTCATTTTATTGTGAAATATACAACATGTATAGTCAAACGCACAAAACAGAGATGTACATCTCAGTAATTAACTACAAAGCAAATACTTCTGCAGTCACACCCAGATAAGGAAATAGAACTGTCCTGTCATCCCAGAAGGCCCTAACTTTTCTTTCAGGGGGTGGGTAATTATGAGATCAAAGAAGGGTTTGCAGAGAGGGCGGGTTGAAAAATCACCCATCAGCCAGGCAAATAAGGGGTTTTATACTGATCAAAAGGCTTAGCAGTTTGGAAGACCACAGTGCATTTGGGGAGTTGGAGTGCGGGCTGAGGGTTGTGGAGGAGGCAGTGGTGGGAGGGAAACAGCTCAGCAAGGCAGTCAGGGTTGAGGCCTGGCTGAGGGGCTGAAGCGTGGACTGCTGCCTGGGGAAGAGCGGGAGTTACTGAAGACAGCCTCTTTATCATATTTAGATCTGCTCTGTTGCTTGTGGGATGGGCACTGTCTTGCCAGGGTGTGGGTGTGAGGTGAGCAAGAGATTGGTGGAAAGGCTATTGACAATCTGGGTTAAGTTTTTCCTCTTATCTAATAATTCATTAATTTCTGTGGTGATATTTAATGAGTATAATTTCTAACTGAAAAATGTCCTCAAGTCTTCATGCAGCCTACGTCTGCCTCAGCTTCTTCTTAACTAGTCTTCCTGCTTCTTCCTGCCCATAAATCTAATCCAGTGACATTGTTTAAATTGTCTTTGGGTGGGTTGAAGTGGAGTGGATGATGGGTTGTGGGGACTAGGAGCAAAGGCCTAATAAAAATAGCCATAGGTGAGATAAGAGAATGATTTGAACCTTTCTGTGACGTCTTTCAGTATGTTTTAGAGACTTCCCTCCCCACTATTAATAATAACCCGGGACTTCGACTAATCACAGACTCAGCCAGTCATCCTTATTGATTACTAATACTGCAGGATCTGCTCCTTTTAGTTTCTTCCTTGTCCTAGTTCTTTTAACACCTCAATGCCTTTGCAAATTCGTTTTCCTCTGCCTGAATTTCCCTCTGCACTCCATGTTTGCTTGAGGAACTTGAAGTCATTCTTCAGGGCTTAGATGAAATGTCACCACTCTTTCCTGCCTCCCCAGCACTTTGTTATTCTACTCTAGGGAAAGCACTCAGGTACAGTAGAAGCATCTTAGTTGACCTCCAACTAATCTTGCTGAGCCAAATTGACCAAAGGTGGCCATTCCTATCCCTGATTATGCTGACTGATGCTGGCTGCATTTTCATAGCTGTTAGCATGTAAGAGAGGGTACGTGCTCACACCTATTCACACCTGCTCCCTTCCACTGAATGAGATGCTCATTGAGGGTCATGGGTTTATTCCTAAAGCAGTTGTAATAGCAAATGTTTTTAATGAAACATTTTAGTGAAAGATGTTTTATGTAGCAATGAAATATGAGTGCAAAAGAAGAATATCTATGACATTGAATATTGATAAAAATGAATTACTTAAATTGCTGTTTTAAAGACTAGACAACTTTATAGTTGGGGGAGGGGTGGTGAGGAGCATAATAATCGAGAAAATGTCTGCCGTCATACTGCTTTGCAAGTATTTTGCAGTTCTGCATTTTTAAAGAGACTTACATTGGAAGCTGGAAGCCATGTTTGTGAGTATGGCTTATGCAGAAAGGCCACTGGAGGGCCAGCCAGTGGGCTTAACTCAAAGAAAAACTTTGGCGCAATATTAAAGGATAGTGAATGAATATTTATTCATAAACTTTAAATTAAAATAGGGAAGGTATGTATACTTTTTAGAAAATAATTCCCTGCTTTAAATGACTTCAAAACCAAATTATGTATAAATCTTGATAATCATAGGTAAGAAAACTTCTACTCTAATTTAATGCTTTTAAATGTGTGCCTTAAATGCTGCATTTAACTCTTGGAGGACAAAACAAATGTCTCAATCCTCTTTGTATTTCCAATACTGGCACACAGTAGGCTTTTCCTAGGTGTTTGTCAGTTGACGAAGTGAATAATGAATGAGCGAGTTCTCTTTCTACTTCCAGAGCTCATCAGTATACTTCATGATGTTTAACTGGAGATTCAGGGGTTTTCTGGCCAGTATTTACTTCCCTCCCCACTATTAATAATAACTTCATCAGTATACTTTGAGATGTTTAACTGGAGATTCAGGGTTTTTCTGCTCTAAAATTTATCTACCAATGTATCATGGTACAACATAGCACCAGGGAGCAGAACTAAATCCCTTGTGGGTTTGGTTCTGGATGTGTTCTTTTATCATTATATTTTTAGGTTTAATGTGGGAGGGTAAAATAAATTGATTCAACTTGGTCCCCTGCTGTCTCTAGCTCCATGCTCTGTGATTATTTGCTGAAATGGGAAAAACTGGGAAGAAAGATTAGTGGCTCTTTATCAGGAAAAACAGGTAAAGAGTGAAAGACTGGGGATATTTTAAAGAAAAAAAAATGCTGCTGATTACAGGAGAAGAGAGGGGCACTTGTTAAAATAGAAAGGAAACAAATAATCATTTGTTTACATGCAGAGAGAGAGGACTTTTGTTTAACTCTGTACATTTCATTTAAGCACAACTTAAAATTCCTAAATATTGTATTTGTGTAAATATGGATTTAATTTGGGTAAACATAGATTTATTTCTCTAAATCCATTCAAACTGTGAATTTTTATGGAAGACAGTAGAAGGATGGCTGACTCTGATAAGTGGTCAGAGTGTAACAAATAGCTAAAGGTTTAGAAAGAAGGGAAAACCAACATTGACTTTATCCTGATAGGACTTTCTGAAGCAAAATTTTGAAGTGAAAAAGGGAAAAAAGTGTTTAGATGTATCCTTCCACACATTCATTTTTCAATGAATAAATAGCGTATAAGTGCAAAAACTTATTAGGTTTGTGCAGAAGTAATTGCGTTTTTTGCTATTACTTTTAATGGCAAAAACTGTGATTGCTTTTACACCAACTTCTACTATTGTGTTTGTCTCTGGATAAAGTTTTAAAAGTTGGGCATGCAGCTTCCTTTCTTTTCTTTTCTTTTTTAGTAAAGTAAGTAATACTTTTTCTGAAATTTGATAAATCATGTTTCTGTCTTGTTGAATGAATGGAGATACTAAACCAGCCCGCCTTCAGAAGATGCCCGATGTCTTATTTGCTCTTGGACTGTTTCTAGTTGTAGGATTTGTTTTTTACCTTGAATTTTATGTTTTAAAACCCTCATTACAGGTCTTTTCTTTCCTCCTTTCCCCTCAATTGCAGCTTGAGTTAACCTTCAGCTACTTGGAGATTCATGGCGTCATCTGCAGCAAGTCAGCTCAGGTGAGTGTGAAAAACAGATCACTGCAAGGTCATCTTTCTTGAATTCCTGAAACCCTAAAATGTTCCTTGAGACAATGTGGATAAACTAGGTTAGGGAAGATTAAATTTTCAAAATGAGAGACTCAACACTGGCTGTGTGGACAGGAGTTGGAAATTCATTCTGATACGGGAAACACATTCTCCATAACTCAGTTTGTGAATAACTAATTAGCTCTTATAACTGGCAATGTAAATGTGAGAGTACTGTTCCTTATAGAGTTTGTACAACATGCTTTGACACTAAAATTTCATAGCAATTACATAGTACTATATAAGGTTTTAGTGGGAATATAGTGATAATTTTTTGGAGTTAATAAAATGCAGATTTTAAAAAATAGCTTTATTGGGCTATAACTAACTGCAGTAAACTGAAGTGTACAATTTGATAAGTGTTGACATATGTATGACTCTCTCGGCCCTCTTCCCCATCTGCAGTCAATCTGCAGGTATCTACTTTTGATTCCTGTAGAGTAGTTTGCATTTTAAAAATTTTATATGAATGATGTCATACAATGTATACTCCTTCCTGTCTACCTTCTTTCAGTCAGTTTAATTATTATTATTTTAATTTTTTATTTTATTTTTAGTTCTGGGGTACATGTGCAGGGTATGCCAGTTTGTTACACAGGTAAATGTGTGCCAAGGTTTGCTGCACCTATCCACCCATCACCTAAGTATTAAGCCCAGCACGCATTAGCTATCTTTCCTAATATTCTCCCTCCCCCAACCTCAGTTTAATTATTTTGAGATTGATTTATTTTGTCGCATGTCTCAATAGTTTATTCTTGTTGTTGCTGAGTAGTGTTTAATTGTGTGGCTGTATTACGGTTCTTTTATCCATTCACCCGATGAGAGGGACATTTGGATTGTTTCCCATTTTGGCTATGTTGAATAAAGCTGCTATGAATATTTAAGTACAAGTTCTTGATTGGACATGTACTTTCATTTCCCACGTGTAATTACCTAGGGGTAGAATGGCTGAATCATATGATAGCTATATGTTTAACCTTTTAAGAAACTGTCACACTTTTCTACAGTGGTGGTACCATTTTACATTGTCACCAACAGCATATGAGAGTTCTAGTTCTTCCACATCCTCCCCAACATAAAAAATAGTCAGTCTTTTTAATGTTAACCATTCAACAGGTATGTAGTGCTTTTTCATTGTGGTTTTAATTTGCATTTCCCTAGTGACAGAACATGTTGAGTATCTTTTTATCTGTTTAATTGCCATCATGTATTTCCTTCTGCCATTACAAAAATTGGGCTGTTTGTTTTCTTATTGAGTTTTAAGAGTTTTAAAAAAAACACATTCTGGATACAAAGCCTTTATCAGATATCTTCTCTCAGTCTGTGGCTTGTCTTTTCATTCCCTTAACAGTGTCTTTCAAAGAGGATAATTTTTTTTGTTTTTTTTTTTTTTGAGATGGAGTCACTTGTTCTGTCGCCCAGGCTGGAGTGCAGTGGTGCAGTGGCGGGATCTCAGCTCAGGGCAAGCTCCGCCTCCCGGGTTCACGCCATTCTCCTGCCTCAGCCTCCTGAATAGCTGGGACTACAGACGCCCGCCAACATGCCTAGCTAATTTTTTGTATTTTTAGTACAGACGGGGTTTCACTGTGTTAGCCAGGATGGTCTCGATCTCCTGACCTCGTGATCCACCCGTCTCGGCCTCCCAAAGTGCTGGGATTACAGGCGTGAGCCACTACGCCTGGCCAAAGAATAGAAGATTCAAATGTTGATGAAGTTCAATTTATCAATATTTTCTTTTACGGATTGTGCTTTTAGTATCATATTGAATAAATCTTTTCTTAACTCAGGGTCACAGCATGTTCTATATCTTCCAGAAGTTTTGCAGCTTTAGGTTACACATGTAGGCCTATGATCCCTTTTGAAGTAATTTTTGAATATAAAGCTATGTATAGATCAAAATTTTTTTTAGTTTGTCTTTTTTTTCTCGTATTTATATTATATTCACTTGTTCCAGTAACATTTGTTTGAAAGACTATTGTTTCCTCACTGAGCTTGTTTTCACCTTTGTTGAAATTCTGTAGTCCGTTTAAGTGTGAATCTGTTTCTGCACTCTTTGAATCCCGTCTCCTTGCTACTATCTTCATGCCACTCTTGTACTCTATTATTGTGGCTTGTTTACAACAAAGTTTGAAATCAGAGAGTGTTATTCCTCCAACGTTTTTCTTCTTTTTCAAAATTGTTTCAGTGATTCTAGGTCCTTTGCAATTCCATGTGAATTTTAGAAACATCTCAGTTTCTATAAAAAGCTGGCTGGAATTTTGGCTGATGTTACAGTGAATTTTTAAATCACTTTGGGGGAAGAACTGATGTAATGTACAGTCTTCTGACCTAAGAAAACTATATATTTCTCCATTTGTTTAGGTCTTTTTCAGTTTTTCCTGAGTGTATTTTGTTGTAGCTTTCAGTGTACAGGTCTTACACATCTCTAAATTCATTCCTAAGTGTTTAATATTTTTTGATGCTGCTATAAATTGTGTTATTTTTAAAATTTCAGTTGTCTCTTGCTGGTATTAGAAATATAGTTGATTTTTGCATGTTGACCTTATATCCTGCTATCTTGCTTTACTCATGTATTAGTTCTAGTAGCTTTTAAAAATAGATTTCATCAGTATTTACAAAAATGTCATTTGTGAATATGGATGGGTACCTTTTATTTTTAACATGGGTGTCTTTTATTTCTTTGTCTAGTCTTACTGCTATTGGGAGATATTCCTCTACTGGTGTCATACTCCTACATATTTTGCTGAGTATGCCAGGAATTTAGTGCCATGACTACTCTTTGCCCAGGCTATTTCTCAGGGTTGATTGCAGTGAGCATCCTTGTGGGATGGTGGAATAGTTCCCTGTTGAACAAAGAACAGGCTTGCTTACTTCTTACTATGAAAACAGTAGATTTCCAATGTCCAAGGGTTCCTTTCTTGTAAGCAGCCTACTGTGTGTGCAGGCATCCATCTGAATCCCTTCATGTCACTATGTGGGACTTTGAGGGCAGGGGAATCTATCCAAATGTGGTGCACATGCCTTTTGTTGTGCCATTAATCATAAAATCCTATGTCTCTGACCCAGGTGTCTCCTGTCTTCGGCAGCATCAATGAAACAGTAATAGGCTAACTTACTGGCTTACAAGTAGGGTAAAATCTCAGACCTTGACAATTGTTCTGGTACCTACAAGACAGTGCTGAATGGAAGTGGCAAGATCAGACCTTCTTGGCCTTTTTCCTCGTCTTCGAGGGAAAGTATTTATTCTTTCACCATTAAGTGTGATGTTAGCTGTAGGTTTTTAAAATAGATGCCCTTTATCTGTTTTAAGAAGTTTCTTTCTATTTTTAGTTTGCTGAGAGTTTTAATCAGGAATTAGTGTTGGATTTTGGCAAATGTTTTTTCTTTGTCTATTGAGATTATTGTGTGGTTTTCTTTTAAGCTTCTTAAAATGGTGAATTATATTGATAATTTTTTTTAATATCAAATATTTTATTCCTGGGGTAAGTCTCATTTGGCCATGATGTATTATTATTATTATATATATATTTTTGAGATGGAGTCTCGCTCTGTCACTAGGCTGGAGTACAGTGGCACAAGTTTGGTTCACTGCAACCTCTGCCTCCTGGGTTCAAATGATTCTCCTGCCTCAGCCTCCTGAGTAGCTGGGACTGCAGGTGCGCATCACCAAGCCCAGCTGATTTTTGTATTTTTAGTAGATACAGGGTTTCACCACGTTGGCCAGGATGGTCTCAATCTCCTGACCTTGTGATTCGCCTGCCTCGGCCTCCCAAAGTGGTGGGATTACAGGCGTGAGTCACGATATATTATTCCTTTTATATATTGTTGAATTCCAAGTGTTAAATTTTTGTGAATAGTGTTTTGCATCGATGTTTGTGGGAGTGATTAGTTTGTCATTTTTTTTTTTTTTTTTTTAACATTTTTGGCTGGCTTCTCTATTAGAGAATCATGGATTTATAGAATGATTCTACATATTTCTTCCCTATAGAGGAGGAAGTAGTTCCTCCTCTTAAATTTTTTCTGTTGAGGTGGTAGGTGGTATTAATTTTTGTCTTAAATGTTTGGTTGAATTTACTGGTGAAGTTATTTGGGCCTTGAGTTTTCTCTTTGAGAAGGTTTTTTTTTTTTTTTGTGAGACTGGGTCTCACTCTGTTGCTCAGGGAGGAGCCGCAGGGGTGCAATCTCGGCTCATGGCAACCTTGGCTTCTTGTGTCCAAGCCATCTTCCCACCTCGTCCTCCCAAGTAGGGACTACAGGCATGCACCACCATGCCCGACTCATTTGTGTATTTTTTTCTAGAGACAGGGTTTCTCTGCATTGCCCAGGCTCGACTCAAACTTCCGAGCTCAAGCGATCAACCCCCCTTAGCCTCCCAGAGTACTGGGATTACAGGCATGAGTCGCTGTGCCTGACCAGGGAAGGTTTTAAACTGCAAATTCTATTAATATTACTTAATGATATAGATCCATTTGTATTTCTCTTGTTGAATGAGCTTTGGTAGTTTGTGTCTTTTAAGAAATTTATTTTATGTAAGTTGTTGAATTTATTGAAATAAAGTTGTTAACAATACCCACTTGTTATACTTCTAATACCTGTATAACAAGTATAACAGTATTGGGAATATCATTCCCAATACTGGTAATTTTGTTATCTCTATCTCTTTCCATTTCAGTCAGGTTAGAGGTCTACCAATTTTTTTGATCTTTTCAAACAACTTTCTTTTTGGTTCCATTGGTTTTCTTTATTGATTTCATTGATTTTTTATTTCCTATTTCATTGACTTTTGCTTTGATCTTTATTCTTTCCTTCTACTGTTTGTTTTAGCTTTTAAAACTACAGAGTGTGTGTGTGTGTGTGTGTGTGTGTGTGTGGAGTTTGTTGGTAATGTTCTTTAAAATTGTCAAAATCGTCACTGTGTTTTTTGAGATTTCATACAAACTCTTGGGACTTCTCCGCAGTTCATCTTAAAGCAATGTTTTATCTTACGTGTTTATCATTTTCCAGAAACTGGAGTTTGAAAGAAAAATCACAGCAACATATGTTTGCCCAAATGGTCAAACATATGCAGGAGTGAATGATCACTCATGAATGATGACATAATGACATAACCAGGGTCTTCTTGCTAGTCTTAATTCAGGAATGTTTATGTTTATGATTTGAGAGCTGGGATGGGAGCAGAAGGGCATTAGCGAAATGTTAATGCCAAGGTTATGTTCAAAATATGATTTCACTGTGCTATTTAATTATGAGAAAGGGTGTTGATGCAGCAAGACTAATTTTCCCATGTGGCTGCCAAAATTGGTCTTACCACACTTGTAGTCTTGCCCCTTTCAATATGCCTACCACTCCGAGGAACTGTATATAAAGCCGTCTGTCTCAGCCCCTGTCAGTATCAATACCAAAAGAACAGATTTACAACAGTGCTTCAATTTAACTTTGTCCCACACTATGGACCTTTGAGATGAAATTATAGTAGATATTGGCACTGCTTCTGTAAATGGCCTAGCAGTTCAGAGACTGGCAATACCAGTAACCTAATGGTATTCAAAATTTGCTGTGTTTTGGAATTGCCTGAGATTATTTTTAAAAATATACTTTCAGCAGTACCCTTCTCTCTGTCACGTCACACTTCCTCATCCTCCTCATACACACACAGCATATACATAGGACAGTTAACGATAACATACGTCTGCGGTGGACCTTTTTTTTTTTTTTTTTTTTTTTTGAACAAGTGTACCATTTGATTCTGTTGCATTCCAAAGGTTAAGAACCAGTGACCTGTGTAACCACTGGTTCCTTGAAGTCTCTAGTTTTAATTTTCTTTTACATAAAATCATAAGGATGGGAGTGTCTACCAGTGGCACTCAGAATCTAGCCTTGATTAGGAATTCTTTTATAATGTTCTCTGGGATTTATTTTTTTCTCCTTGCTATTTTTTATTATCATTTAATTATAGTTCGTCAACTCGGATAAAATTCCTGAGACTTACCCACTGCATTGTGTGTAAGAGTGAGTGATTGCTCTATAGAGTTAGTGAAATGTGACTTTTACTGTTGGTATTTTCCCCTTTCTTCAGAAATGTGGGAAACCTTTATCTTATTTTACAAGTCTCTATGCCACATTATTTTCTGGTGCTCGAATTCTGTTGCCTTCATGGTATTTAAGTTGAGGCCAGCAGTTATATAGTTTTGTAGTTATACAATTTTTGGACCCTTATTTTGTACAACTGAATACCTGCTATGATTTTTTTTTTAAATTATAGAGTTAATTGTTTGCTATGTCACAGAATGATATTGATAAGCCACCCACCACCCATGGGTATTTCTTTTTTCTTTTTTTCTCTCTGTCTCTCTTTTTTTTTTTTTTAGACGGAGTCTCGCTCTGTTGCCCAGGCAGGAGTGCAGTGACATGATCTCAGCTCACTGCAGACTCCGCCTCCTGGGTTCACCCCATTCTTCTCCTCAGCCTCCGAGTAGCAGGGACGATGGGCACCAGCTGCCACGCCCGGCTAATTTTTTGCATTTTTGGTAGGGACGGGGTTTCACCGTGTTAGCTAGGATGGTATCGATCTCCTGACCTCATGATCCACCCGCCTCAGCCTCCCAAAGTGCTGGGATTACAGGCGTGAGCCACTGCGCCAGGCCCACCCATGGGTATTTCTGATAGAGGGGAGAAAAACAACTCACAGGTGTGTTAGCTGGGGATTAGTAAAACGTGCTGTCCTTAAAGTTTAATCAGGTTGTTCGACCTTAAAAAAGGCGGTAGAGTGGGGTGGGAAATTTGAATCATACATAAGTTACTATGGCTTATGTCTCTGATTATTATTTTAAATGTGTATTAGATATCATGGATTATATCCTGCTAGGTGTCTAAGGAAAATGTGTTTCAAACATTCTGTTCCTCTCCAGCTGAAGTGGGAGGGAAAAGAGTATTTGATAGGAAACTCTTTTTTTCTTTTTTTGATGAGGTGACTTATTGTGTTGGTTTCACCTCCATCACTTTGTTGCAGTCTTTACATTATGCAAAGGTGGTGACATCTTACACAGGGTTCTGTGAGTGCTTGCTTGTAAGGTTGAATTGAAGGCCTCATTTCTTCCTCCACCTGTCACCTTTTTTCTTCTCTGTCATTCTATTCAAGCCTGTGCAATTAAAGATGATTAGGTGTTAAGATTAAGTGGAATTAGAATAAGCTAATTACTAATTACTCGCACCCAAACTGTGAACTGAATAGATGCGCTAGATGTGAAGAATGTAAAAGTACCCCTGTAGTGAAAAATATAATTACCCATGGTGGGAAGATTGGGGGTGGGGTGCAGAGCATAGACACAATGGCAAATCAAAAGTGTCTGAAGTGTCTGGCTTTTAAAAACATGCGTATGCACAGATAATGTGCATTTGAAAATTATGAGCCTAATTGCACTAAGTAGATTTAGTCTTACTTAAAACATCTTATAGACTACTGGGTTGTTTAGTCTCCAGGTACAATAATGCTTGGTGCCTTTTGCAAGAGGAATATCTCTTGAACCAGCTTTTAGAAGACAAATGGAGCCTTTGCCTAGAGAATTTTAAAGGCTTTGCCTTTCATTTCTTGAGGAAGGTACTGAAAAATAGGAATTTTAATTTTTTTTACGTTCAACTAACTAGCACAGAAGTGGTGTTTATTGAATACTTATTGACAGATTCTTCTGGAGGTATTTATGAAAAAGTGACATCTTAAACATTTACATTATTTATGTCCTTTGATCTCATCATTTTGACATACCTTGCATTACTTTTCCTTTTAACATGCATATGTTGAAATACTTACATTATTATTATTTTCAGTTTGGGCTAATTTTAGGAAAATCTAAGGCAAAATCTAAAAACTGCATTGCACATTATAAACAGTGTTTTCCATCATATTTTTGTATAGATAAAGTAAGAACAGGAAGTAAATGTGTGAGGATATTTTGATAAGTGATAATCTAAGAGGATTGAATTTTATGGGAATTTTTTGTGGGATGGGAAGATGGGGTTTTACTATGTTGCCTGGACTGGTCTTGAACTCCTAGGGTCAAGCGATCCTCCTGCCTGAGCCCCCTGAGTTTCTGGGATTACAGGCATGCACCACCACACCCAGCTTACATGAGTGTTTTTGAGGTTAAATAAAATGGCATCTTTTTTTAAGTGGCTGAAGTTCTTCTTATTTGTAATGTGTACATCTTCAACCTCTTGCCCCTTTTGTGACCTGCCCTCCTTCTCACAAGTTAATTTATACTTATTTAGAGGACTAGCTGTCTCAGTCTCAACATTTTTTGACATGTATTTTGGACATCTCCAGCAATTAATTATAGGAATGAGTCTTAGCCTAACACTAAACCTAACACCAAACATTTTATTAACATGTTACCTTAATATTCCAAGTATCCCCTCTTCTTAGAAAGATCGAAACCTTTTTGTTTTTGTTTTTTTAAGGCAGGGTCTTGCTCTGTCATCAGGCTGGAGGACAGTGGCACGATCTCGGCTCACTGCAACCTCCACCTCCTGAGTTCAAGTGATTCTTGTGCCTCAGCCTCCTGAGTAGCTGGGACTACAGGCACGCATCACCACACCCAGCTAATTTTTTTTTTTTTTTAAGTAGAGACAGGGTTTCACCATGTTGGCCAGGATGGTCTCAATCTCTTGACCTTGTGATCCGCCTGCCTCGGCCTCCCAAAGTGCTGGGATTATAGGTGTCAGCTCACCACCGCACCCTGCCGATAGAAACTTTTAAAAGCATTTCTCTTTTGCTCCCAAGAGCAAAAGGTTTTAACATTTTATTTAAGCATATTATAAGGTTTCTTGTTTTTGAAATGTGTGTGTATGTGTGTTTTAAAGGTAGCTTTTAGATTGCCCATGGATACTCACAGAAAGATATAGCCGTACTTATACTGCATAGCAGGGATATAAAAAGTTTGTAATACTGCAGCTCAGGACAAAATCTTGGTAAAAGGAGAGTCATGTTTGAATGTGGGAATTCAGTCTCTATCATATGGGAGTCTATTTGAATCTGCCAGCTTGGCCCTTGGAAACACTTGCTTCAGTTTCTAGATGTTTCTGACAACACCTACACCCGCTACCCAAACACTTCTTTGAGTCTTAAATTAAGTGTGTCATTTTAAGGAAGTGCTTCTTGAAAAGCTAATGCTGTGATTCTTTTGTAGTTCATGAGCGTGATGGTTGGGTGTTCACGCACGTATGTGAGATGTGCTACCCTCGAACCTTGTTAAAAGAAAAAACAGCTAATATTGTATTAGTATATATCTGTGTGACTATGTAGTTTACAGTACTGAAAATAATTTAAAACGGAAGGAACTGGACTCATTCTTAAGAAGTGTCCCACCCGGTTCTTGCAGATGGTTGTGGAAACTGAGAAGTGCAACATCTCCATGAAGATGGCATCGCCCGAGGACGTGAGTGAGGTGCTGGCTCACATAGGCACCTGCCTGAGGAAGATATTTCCTGGCCTCTCTCCAGTGTGAGTTTCCCTGGGCAGGGTGAGGAGAGCAAATAACCTGTTCTTCCTCAAAACGGCAAATACAACAATGCTTTCTTTTTACCCCTTCACTTAGTTCCTCTCTCAGACTTTCTCCTCCTCTTAAACATTAAATATCAAAACCCTTGTGTTTTGGTCTGAGGATTTCTACAAGACTGTGTCTTATTCTTCAAAGAGCTTGAGTGATGAAGGGATTTGGCAATCCTTTAACTTCGCATAAGACTAAAACAGTAACCTTTTAATATAACTCCAGATTTACACGAGTGTGAATTTTACTCACAGCTTATTACCAGAGTGCCAGGGGCTGCATACTTTGTATAGTGGCACCAAATATAATGTGCATGAAGAGAGAGAGGGCTTTATTTTCTTTGCTTTTTTATTTTCAGTAACAAGAAACCTAAAAAAATTGAATGTAAAAATCCCTTTTTTTCATTGTCCTCTTAGTGTTCTGAAATACCCATCAGGCGTATTAGTAAATTTTGTTCATCCATGCCCTCGTATTTTTTTTTAAGCTTTTAAAGTCAGGATTATGGGCTTGGATACCTGAGTTTGTAGTTGTGGGGTGTGTGGGTTGCTGGGATGTGGGAATTAGATTGACTGAGGTGAAAGGCAGAGAGATGCTTATGTCTGAAAGCTCCCTAAAATAATAGTTATAGTCAAAATACCCTCCTGAAAGAAGAACAGGATTCACAGATGGCAGAGAATTTCCCTCCCATTGCTCTCCCAGAAGGCAGAAGTATATACAGGGAAGGGCTGGAGGCCCCTTGTAGACATGTGTAGCATGGTAGCTGTGTTCCTTGCATGGTGGAGGTGGGAGGGGAATTTTGGGAACAGTTGCCCTTCATAGCACATGCTCCTCCTGCCATTCCTTGCCTGCAAGTTGAGGGACAAAGCAGCAGGAAAACCTAGACTTTTAGTCATTTAAACCTTATGGATGACTAAAAGTGGCTCAGTGGGGACAGACACTCCCTTTCAAGCTCTTTGGCCCTACTCAGTTCCCTTCACAGCCCTTCGCAGGGCTCTCTCTCTTCCCCACGTGGTGGGAGGTGAACGCACCAGAATGGAAGGCTGGCCCTGTGCTTGCTGGTTGTTCACCTTGGGCTCCTTCCTTCTTGAAGCTTAAGTCTTGTGGTTCTCTGATTATCAGGGCAGCTGGTTGCTGGGGGAGCTAAGTGTCCCTAGCCTCCATTTCAGTGGAGTGGAGAGGGTGAGCTGGGACTGCCCTCTGACTCCTGCTTGGCTAGAATTTCAGGTATGAGGTGTCTTCAAGGCAAGCTCTCCTGGTCTCTAATCACACACACGGGCAGTTCTGGAGAAGAAGTGTGGGCAGCAGTGGGTGGCAGGATGAGGTAAGAAGTGAATCTGTGGTGGCAATGGGAATTGCCAAGAAGCAAAACTTTCTTAGGAATGGTTTCGACATCATCCTTAGAGCCAACAGAGAACTAGCTGGGGTAATCATGAGTTAACAATAGCTACAACCCATTTTCCTTAAACTACATTTCAGTAATGTGACTTTGTACATGTGTTTCTTTATAATGTGCTCGCTTTCCTTCTAAATTAACACTGATGAAATAAAAAAAAATTATTAAGCACCACCTTACTTGGCAAGAGCTTATAATACCCTGGACTTTAAAGACACTTCAGAACAATATTTAGAATCTGTATTTTCTTTAAAAGGCAGCCTTATTTGTTTAGTATTGTAGGATTTTCAGAGAAATTAACCATTTTTATTTTTAGTTTGGATTCTTCCATTTTTTTTTCTTCCCAGAGAACATTGAGTAAGAATAGTATTTTCACTTATAGCTTCCATTTAACTTCTTGTTAAAATCTTCAGGCAAATATTAAACAAGTATTAATCACCTCTGTTTCTAGGAAGAAAGTTCCCATGTGTATGTTGATTTCTAAATCTAAGACCTCTACTGTACCCAGGTCTTCATCCCCACTTACCAGCTGCCTGTTGGGCATCTCCACAAGGATAGCCCCAGGCACCTCACACTCACTATGTCCCATGCTGGACTCCTCACTTTCCCCCCTAAAAATTGCTTATATTCTGTATTTCTATCTCAATTAATGGCATTGTCATTCACATAGTCTCACAAGTTAAAAGCTGAGCCATGTTCATCTCTTGGTCCTTACTGTCATATTCGATTGGTTGCTAAGCTTTTAAACATATTATCTTAATATCTCATAGTCTGGTTCTTTCTCCTTGTTTTCATTTCCACTGCCATAGTCACTTTCTTCCTTGCATCTTTCTAGTTAGTCTCCCTGCTTCTAGTTCTTCTCTTGCAAGTGATCCTTCATACTGTCATCAGAGTTATCTTTTTATAATTCAAACAGTATCTGTTCTTTGCCTAAACTCTCAAATGGCTGGCTTTCCTGATAAAATGTAAATTGTATAGCCTGACACAGAACACCATGGTTTTCCTCTTCCTGAACACAGTCAGGCTCTTTCATATTTTCAGCACCATT
Source organism: Mandrillus leucophaeus (assembly GCF_000951045.1). Classification (NCBI taxonomy): domain Eukaryota; kingdom Metazoa; phylum Chordata; class Mammalia; order Primates; family Cercopithecidae; genus Mandrillus; species Mandrillus leucophaeus. The sequence goes on along the minus strand of NW_012108253.1, from coordinate 1,383,059 downwards.
ATCATAGCTCTAATCCTGACAAATTCCAAAAGATTTAACTCGGGTATCTTCTCATCTGTAAAGAGAGTCTTTATTCATGTTTCCAAAGAACTTTGGATCATTTCCTGCACTAGTACACATCATACTGTGTTGTAAATGCTTGTTCATACACTTAAATATTCCATGAGTATTATTGAGTTTCTACTATATGCTAGGCACAGTGCTAAGTGTTGAGGTCCAGCAGTGAACATGGTCCCTGCCCACATGGAACTTACATTTTAACTTGGGGGAGGGAAATACATAAATCAAGTAACAGTACCTTTGAGTAAGTGCTATGAGAGTAATAGATGGGACTAATATAAAGAATAAACTTCTGTCTCCAAAGGCCTCCCTGTGGCCATGATAACTTCAAAAGACCTAGTGGAAGAGAAAGTGCCTGCCCTATAAAAGGAGGGCAAAGAATATTATCTTCCCAGGGCTTTTGTTCATGCTATTTCTCCTGCCTAGAAAGGGGTTGGTATCTCTGAGGAACTGAAAGACATCCACTTTGGCTGGGGCATAATGAAGAACAAAGTTGGGAAGGAGTGAGGAATGATGCAAGAGGGGGCTAGCACTAGCGCTGGTGATATAGGCGGAGTTGATGTAGAGCCTTGTGGGAAAGAGGTTGGGATTTAGAAGTATTTTCCTGGGAAGCCACTGTAACATTTTAGGGGTAGGAGATGAATTTTTTTTTTTTTTTTTTTTTGAGACTGAGTCTCGCTCTGTCGCCCAGGCTGGAGTGCTGTGGCCGGATCTCAGCTCACTGCAAGCTCCGCCTCCCGGGTTCCCGCCATTCTCCTGCCTCAGCCTCCCGAGTAGCTGGGACTACAGGCGCCCGCCACCTCGCCCGGCTAGTTTTTTGTATTTTTTAGTAGAGACGGAGTTTCACCATGTTAGCCAGGATGGTCTCGATCTCCTTCTCGGCCTCCCAAAGTGCTGGGATTACAGGCTTGAGCCACCGCGCCCGGCCGAGATGAATCTTTAGATAGTTTATGAAGATCTTTTGTTTGTTTGTTTTCTGCTAAAGAGAATAGATTGGTGGTGGGGCAAGAGTAGAAGTAGAAAGCTAATTTGGACACTTGTAGTAATCTAGGCAAGAAATGACTGTGGCCAGGAGAAAGGTAGCAGCATTAGGGATTAAGATAGAGAGAGTAGATGTAAGCTTTATTTTAGATGCAGGAGTTGCTGATGGATTAGGTAAGTGTGGGTAAGGGCAGTGAGGAAAGAAAGAGAAGAAAAACAAGGATGGCTTCTCAGATTCTGGTTTAATAACTGAGTGACCAATATGACAGCAAGACAGAGAAGGCCTGGGGTAGGTGGGGGACAAGTTTTTTCTGGGGGGTGGGATCCGTAGCCATTCTGTTTTAGACATGTGGAATTTGAGATCTATTTGTGTAGGACCTACAAGACCTCCATAGACCTCTCCTCCAAGCTCCATCTAGGTGAGGCTATAAGGTAGGCAAATACGTGAGGTTGGGGCTTGGAGGAGAGGTCTGGAGATGGAGCAAAGGTGAGTGCCATGAGTACAAGATGGTCTTCACTGCATGGCTGTTGATTACATCACTTGGAGAAAGATGTGCAGATGAGGCATACTTGGAATGAGCTCAACATTTAGAGGTCAGGTAAACTAGGAAGAGCCACAAATGGAGTTGGGTAAGGACTGGCTGTCAAGGTAGGAATAAGACCAGTGAAAAACCAAGGCCTGGGAAGGAGTGGTGGCTCTGCAGAATGATGCTGGGGCTGAACAAACTGCAGGCAGAGAGGTGTTCAGTGGGTTGGTGACATGGATAACACAGGCACCTTGATGAGAGCAGGTCTAGGGGTCTGGTTGGGAGGGGCAGACTGCTGTGGTTGAAGGATGAACTCAGAAGTGAGAAAGTGGATGTGGCATGCATGGACAACTTCATAGAGAAGATCAGCTATCAAGGGGAACTGACAAATTGGATGTAGCTAGTGCACTCTGAGGGATTACAGAGGATTTCTGTTTGTGTTTAAAATGGGAGATAAAAGCATATGCTTAAACCATATGGCTGTAATGAGGGGAATGATCAGTAGAAAGAGAGATTTGTTGCTGGAGACTGCCCTAATAAATAAATCAGCAATATCCTTGAGAAAGTGAGAGGCACGGTACAAAACACACCTGTTTTTCCTTCTAGGCTGGGAGCTGCTTAAACAAAGACCATGTTTTTATTAATCTTAAATCCTTAGTTCTTGGCACATAGTAGGTACTGATTGAGGTTTTGGATGAGGACATACACTTCACACTTACTCCGTGCCCAGTACCTTGTTGGATGATGTACCACGGGGCATAGAGAAGTCAGAAGACAGTGGCCCTGCCTTCAAACCATGAACTCATTAGCTGAGGTAACCTGAAGCAGATGAGACAGGAGATGATTGGGTGTAAGTGGGAGATGAATGAGCACAGGCTGACTTTGCAAAGGAGATTTACTGCAAATGGATGGAGAGAAATCAGAGGAGAGAGTAGGGAAAGGAAGGCAATTCACATGAAGAGACCAGTCGGAGAGAAGGTACAGATTATAATTTGGAAAATACCTTGGCAGAGAATTAAATTAAATAAATGTATTTGATTGGCATTCCTCTTTCCTACCCAACACACACAATTAGCTTGTCATCATAAGCCTAATATTTTGTGGTTTCTATGTTATACCTTTACTCTTGAAGTTCCCTAGATTGCATTACATGATTTTGGCAGGAGAAACATATAATTTTATTGGTTTTGGTTGTTGTGACTAGAGAGGGTGGAGAAATGGGTAACCGTATCTTTTCTCCTACATTCCCAGTATGCCTTAAGTCCAAGCTATCAGTCAGGGGAATATTTGCTTTATATAAATAATACACAATAGAGCATGCAAAACAAAATATATTTCCAGTAATGTCGTATATTTCACTCATGATAAACTGGAGAATATGAAAATATATTTAGAATCCTTAGACCTTGTATGACTCGTTTGTCCCATCAAATTTGTTTTCTGAGCCTGTCGTGGGGACCCTCATCTCCTTCCTTGCTTAGGGCACTTCTGGTGGTGACTGATGAACAGAAAAGGGCCTCATGAGGAGGTATTAGGAACCAGGTGAATCAGGGGGAGTTAGAGCCCAGAAGATTCTCAGTTTGGGTAATCAGTTATTGAATAGTCTATGAATGACTGTATAAATGAACCTATAACTCTAAAGATCTGAATTTCTGATTTTACCCATATATAATTCTGAAAATAACATCCGTCATCCAAATCAAATGTATGAAAATATACAGCCTGGGCAACATAGTGAGATCTCATTTCTACTAAGAAATTTTAAAAACTAGCTGGGTGTGGTGGTGCATTCCTATAGTCCCAACTAATGGGAGGATCACTTGAGCCCAGGAGTTTGAACTTGCAGTGAGCTGTGCTCACACCACTACACTCCAGCCTGGGTGACAGAATAAGACCCCATCTCAAAACACACAAACATATGTGTGTGTGTGTGTGTGTGTGTGTGTATGTATGTATATGTTATCAGCTCTTATAGTCAAGAGAATGCAGGTTGGAAAAAAATGAAGGATTTAAATTAAAATTTGTAGTATTTACATGTCATATTTTCTCCCCATCTCCTGTCTCCAAATATATATTAGGATGTTTCTCTCTCCCTCTCTCCTTCCCTTCTAAGATGACATTTTCTCCTCATTAAATATGGAAAGTTTAATTCAAAATATAGAGAACATGTAAAGTATAAAGAAGAAAATGTAAGTTAAATTTAAAAATCACCCCAACTCAAATCGCTGTTATCGTATGTTTTGTTAACATTCCAATCTTTGCTATAGATTGTCCTTGGAGGCCTCACCTCTCAGACAGTGACAGCCCTACGGGTTGAACTAGGGAAGGGTTTAGAGCCTCAGTGTTGTCATCTGTTTTCTCAGGGTTGTCTGTGATGGCAGTTCTCTTCAGGAAGTTGTTCTGTGTTACAGCCTTCAGCTTTTCGACTGTCAAGAACCTTGACTGTTCTCCAAAACAAAGCTAGATTTTTTTTTTAGTATTAAATGATATTGTTAATACAGGTATGAGGTATGAAAATGGGAGGTTATTATGGAGAAAGCTGATGAAATAGGAGTTTATATATAAACAAGACAAAGGTAGTTGCTGTGTTTTGGTAGTCTCTTCACTTTGCAAAGCAGTAGGTAGCCTTTTGTTGTGGTGTGGCTTGCAGCATTAAAGCATGTGCCATTCTGGAGACAGTTGCCATGTTGCATAGGCTGAGCACTGGAATTGAATTTTAAATCAATTAGTGTAAGTACATTAAAATATAATTTTTTGTGTTAATAGTTTATCATGAGATTTGCATGGAGAGTTGGTGTGTTTGTTATCTAGTTTGCTATTTCTTGCTGCCACATATAACTATTTTCTGAGTCTTGTGCAAATCAAATGCATATAGTGCAAATGCTGAATCAGCACTAGTGCTGCCTGCTTGTGAGAGACATGTCTTGCTTTTGTTTTGTTTTGGGATTTTGGTTTACCTTTTGTGGTACTTATTTGGACAACAAATCCTCTGTCTTTCTGTCTGTGTAACATTCTGTGTGTGTGTGTATGTGTATGTGTGTGTGAGCTGGTGCCCGGTAACAAATACAGTGATGTGGCTCCTTGCTGTCATTTAACTACAGGCAGAAAACAACTTCTGTAGAGTGGATTCTCCTCTCACTCATTATTTGTATGCACAGTGTCAGCATAGATAAGAAACAGTTCCTACCTTCTGGAAATTTAGTTCTTACAACTTTATATCTTATGGAAATGAATAAACTTGTTTCATGAGACTCCTTTAGCTCCTGAAATCTCAGTTAAAAAAGAAAAATGAGAACTGTAAAAAAGTGGAGCTACTTGAAAAGGCCCCGCCGGACACGTTGGCAGGTTGGTTCGCACAGATGTCTGCCCTAGCTGCTGCCTCCCTTACTTTCTGATTGATTTCCCCTTAACTAACTGAGTGTGAATGTCCACTGTTGTTTTTCAAGTAAAATGGAGGCTCTGGTTTCCAAATCGACCATCAAGATGAATTTATTTCTTTTGGTAATTGTAGACTGCCAGCTTCCTGTTTTTAATCCCACCAGCTTCCGGTCAAAGATTTTTGCCATATTTTCTTCCTGTGTTTGAGTAGCTAAACCCCCTATGTATCATCAAAAGAGCATGGTCTGCAGTTTTATGGAGACAAAGCAAGAATTTTAAAAGAGAAATGTGATCCTAGATAAGGTCAGACGGAAGTCCAGCTTTCTGTGTCCAAGGTTTACCTAATTGAGTTGAATAATGGCTGAATCTACTTCTGACAGCCTTGCTGTTTTTTTGCATAACATCTGCTTCATTGTCTTGATGTAGACAGAATATAACGCCATTAAAATGCCAGATGATGGTTTTGAACCAAGATGAACCATTCCATATTTCCAGATTCTGTAATATCACTTTAATTATAATGTCTTCTCAAACATGGTTACCCCAAGTTATTAAAATAATGGTTCTTAATCACAGGTTCCTTTGGGTAAAATAGACAAAAATCATGCTACATTTGTAGATCTTGTGCATTTACATGGAATTTGAAGAAACTAATGACATCTGACATGAATTAGGTAAACAGGCATACCTTAGAGATACCACGGGTTTGGTTCCAGACCATTGCAGTAAAGTGAGTCAAGAACTTTTTGGTTTCTCAGTGCATATAAAAGTTATGTTTACTAAAGTATGCAATAGCATTATGTCTAGAAGAATATATATACCTTAAAAATACTTTGTTGCTAAAAAATGCTAACAGTCACCCGAGCCTTCAGTGAATTGTAATGTTTTTGCTGGGGAAGGTTTTGCTTGTGTCCATGCTGATAGCTGCTGTGACTGTCAGGGTGGTGGTTGCTAAGGGTTGGGGTGGCTGTGGTAATTTCTTTCTTTTTTTTTTTTTTTTTTTTTTTTTTGTAATGGAGTTTTGCTCTTGTTGCTCACGCTAGAGTGCAGTGGCACGATCTCGGCTCAGTGCAACCTCCGCATCCTGGGTTCGAGCTGTTCTCCGGCCTCAGCCTCCCAAGTAGCTGGGATTACAGCCTGTCCTTTGAAGCTTTGAAGCCTGAGATTGACTTCTCCCAGCTAAGAAGGTCCTAGATGACATCTTCTTCCAATAGGAGGCTCTTTCATCTACATTGAAAATCAGTTGTTTAGTGTAGCCATCTTCATCAATGATCTTAGCTGTATCTTCTGGATAACTTGCTTCAGCTTCTTCATCAGCACTTGCTGCTTCATCTTGTACTTTTACGTTATGGAGACAACTTATTTCCTTAAACCTCATGAACCAACCTTTGGTAGCTTCCAACTTCAGCTTCCTCCCCTCTGTCAGCCTTCATAGAACTGAAGAGAGTTAAAGCCTTGTTCTAGATTAGGCTTTGGCATAGGGAATGTTTCATTCCAGACCACTAAAACTTTCTGCATCTTGGGAATAAAGCTGTTTCACTTTTTCATCATTCACATGTTCATGGAAGTAGCGCTTTTAACTTCTTTAAATAAGTTTTCCTTTGCATTTGCAATTTTGCTAATTCTTTGTTGCAAAAGGCCTAACTTTCAGCCTGTCTCGGCTTTCCATGTGCCTTTCTCACTAAGCTTAATTGTTTCTAGCTTTTGATTTAAAGTGAAGAGATGTGCGACTCTTCCTTTCACTTGAACACTTAGAGGCCATTGCAGGGTTATTAATTGGCCTAAATTTCAATATTGTTGTGTCTCAAGTAATAGGGGGGCTTGGTGAAAGGAAGAGAAAGAGAAATGGTTGTCAGTGGAGCAGTGAGATCACACACACTTTTAAGTAGCTAAGTTTGCTGTCTTATATGGGTGTGATTCATGGTCCCCCAAAACAGTTACAATAGTAACATCAAGGATCACTGATCACATCACCAAAACGGATATAATAATAATGAAAAAGTTCGAGATATTGTGAGAATTACCAGAATGTGGCACAGAGACAGGAAGTGAGCACATGCTGTTGGAAAAATGGCGCTGACAGATTCGCTTAATGCAAGGTTGCCACAAAACTTCAATTGGCAAAAAATGCAGTACCCGTGAGGCACTCACAATACCTGTGAGTATAATACAATAAAATGAGGTATGTCGGAACCTGATTATGCCATAGTCATAAAACTTACAAAGAAGTAGGAGGAATATTTTCCATGCTGACAGAATGTTTGTACTTAAATGATTTGATACGTATTTGAGGTTTTCTCCAGGAGTAGAACCCAACCAGGCAACCTCTCAGGCCCTAGCATATTTTATCTGGAATCCATCCATTCAATCAGAAAATGTAAATAACTGGGAACATTTTCTTCCAGTCTCTACAAGGTGATTGAAATTCGTAAGAATGACTGAGAGCATTGTATGTAGCAGAGTGCCTTGAAATCATTAAAGATGAAACTATATTCAGTATGAGTTAATATATTTATTTCACCACCTCTCACCCACGTCCTGTCATGGTTTTGGGTGACTGACACGCTGACACCCTTCCTCACAGCTCATGGCCCCTTTACCTCTACACCACTTCCACTTGTTTTTGTGGCCACATGACCTCATCATCTCCTGGAACAGCTTATTCCATGGTGAAAAAGCAGTTTAGCCCTCCACGTCTGACTACAGCCTTTCACTTCCTCTCCCTTGGAAGTACCAGTATTTGGACTTTTTCAAGGCCTCCAGACTGGGGATGGCTTGGCTTTCTCTTCTTCTGCCACCCCCGTCCTGCCTTCCTGTCTGTTCTTAACTGCTCAGCCCACAACATCCATGACTTCATCTAGGCCTTATCAATATCCTCTGCTCCTTCTTTCCCCACTGTTTTTCTGACACACGCACCTGGAAATCCTGTATCCTGCAGCAAGCCAGCTGCGCACCTCTCCATATACATTTGGGCTGCTTAGGGCTGCAGGAGAAAATCCCACAGCTATTTAGCCCTGAACCACCAAGAATCCATGACCTTCACTCTCAGCTGGACTCTTGGAAAGTTCTGTTTTATTTCTCAAGCTATGTTTTCTATTTCTCAATTTTGTAGAAAATTGAGAGCAAATACCTACACAGGCAGATATTTGTTCACAGTGCCCATCTAATCATCATGTACTCCTCTGTTTATAGTCTGCCATGGCTCCTCATTGCCCTGAGAATAAAATCTAAATCCTTTTATTTGACCTGTGAGGCTCACCATGGCCTGGGATTTTGCTTAGCTCCCCAGATTGTTCTGTTTACTCCTCTCCTTATTACACATCATTTGCCAACTATTTTGAACTAGATTGAGTTTCTGGTAAGCATGGGCTTTCTCATCTTTGGGGGTGTGCTGTTCCTTTATCTGAAACACTTTCCTGGCCCGTAGCTCACACCTCCTCTTGCCATGCTTCACCTGATTGTCTTTTTTTGCCCTCTTATGGGTCTTAGCAGAGAGATATCTTATACCAAAGAGCATTTCCAACTCTCTACGTCCCACCCCTTCTCCTCGCCAGGGAATAAGCTAAGTGCCCCTTCTTTGCCCGCGCTTCCACCCTGAACTTTCCTTGTGTTAGTTCTCTTCCACTAGTGCCTGGTTATTGGTCTGTTTCTCACAGTAGACTGCTAGCTTTGCGAGGGCAGGGGTAGCATCTGTGTTTAATCATGGTTGTATGCCTAGTACCTGGTTTTGGGTCTTGGCACTCTGTAGATCTTTCATAAAAAATTTTTGAGTGAATTAATGAATTTATAAACTATTCATTAAGCGATTACTCTGTGATAACTAACGATGGTATCAGTTAACATACATTGACATTACCACACACCAGGGATTCTTTTTTTTTTTTTTTTTGAGAGAGAGTCTCCCTCTGTCATCTAGGCTGGAGTGCAGTGGTGCAATCTAACTGCAGCCTCTACCTCCCATGCTCAAGCAGTCCTCCCACCTCAGCCTCCTGAGCGGCTGGGACACAGGCACATGCTACCACACCTGGCTAATTGTTGTAGTTTTTGTATAGATGGTGTTTCGCCATGTTGCCCAGGCTGGCCTTGAATTCCTGGGCTCAAGTAATCACCTGCCTTGGCCCCCCAAAGTGCGGGGATTACAGGCTCAGCCCTGGGGGTGTTATTCTAATAACTTTATAGGTACTATTATTATTTTTTTCTCACAATAACTCTATGGGATAACATCTCAGAAACTGACAAATTCAGAAATGTGTCAGTTCCTGAATAAGGAAACTTTGGCATGGTTGGCTGTACTTTTAACCACTACTCTGACTTGTCTCTGCATGTGTGGGCAAGAACTTTGTTAGGTTCTGAAGAGGAAGATGGGGGGTTGGGAGGAGCTGCACATGTTCTCTGCCCCAGAAGAATCATGGCCCAGGGGAAGAGATAGCAAAAGGAACAACTATTCCAGTATGACTTGATCAGTTTCTTGATGGACATCTGTGCAAGGCACTATAGAAAGACAGAAGAGATTTTTACTTTAACTAATTGAAAATTAGTAATTTATGTTTGGTATACATGTAATCTAGTAATTCATTAAGTGGAACACACTTTTCAAACTATTCTAACAAAATCTAACATTATAAAACTATAACATGGAGACTATATTGCTAAATACCTTTCATCTACAAAGGAAAGTTATAGGGATTTATTGTTATGTTTTCTAGATTTCCAGCTCTCTAGTGCTCAAAAAATAAAATTATATTTACTGAAATTGAAGTGACACTCATCTTTGTTTAAAGAACAGGAATGTGACAAAATTTATTTCTATGTGCAGTTGAAAAATGTGGTTTGTGAAATGTGTTGTTGTTGATCTTACAGGAGAATCATGAAAAAAGTCTCCATGGAGCCGCCTGAGCGCCTGGCTAGTCTCCAGGCTCTGTGGGACAGCCAGACCGTGGCTGAGCAGGGCCCCTGTGGTGAGCATGCATTTTCAAACTGAAATGTGAATAGCTGGATGGATATCCCTCTGCCAGGAAGTTAAGTCTATTCCTAGTGTGCTACTGTAAAGGTGCAATTAGTTTCAAGGTGTAATTAGCAGCGCACAGACTTTAGATTGGTGGACAAAAGTCCTATATTTAAGCTGTATTGCATCCTGCTATGTACTTACTATAGAACAGGGAGGAGAATCTTTGCTGTTTTCCCCCCTAAAAAGGAAAAGGATAATCAGTATTGTCAACATTGGCCATATTTAAGCTTTAAAATTTTAATTTAAAAATCATTTTGCCAAAGACCTGTCAGTGTTTTTGTTGTATGTTTCAGGTGGATTTTCTCAGATGTATGCCTGTGTTTGTGACTGGCTTGGATTTTCTTACAGGGAAGAAGTACAATGGGTAAGAATGTCTGTGTACGTGTGCGTGAGCACACACACTCCTGGAAAATATGGTAATATTTGACTGGCTTATTTTTCTTTTTTTCCCTTCATTTATTTTTCACTTAAAATCTTCATTTCTCAGATTACATAAAAACCTGACATTGTCATCGTCTAATTCTCACTGTCTCTCTTGCTTCCCTGGTCATCTGCATGGACTGATTACATGACTGAATTATATTTCAAATAGGATGTGGATACAATTTATCTTACCCAAGACACCAGGGAATTGAATTTACAAGATTTTAGTCACCTTGACCACAGGTAAGCTCGCTCCCTCTCTCCCTCCCTCCCTTCCTTCCCTCCCTCCCTTCCTTCCCTCCCTCCCTCCCTCCTTCCCTCCCTCCTTCCTTCTGTCCTTCCTTCTTTCCTTCCTTCCTTTTTCCTTTCCTTTCCTTTTTTCCTTTCCTTTCCTTTCCTTTCCTTTCCTTTCCTTTCCTTTCCTTTCCTTTCCTTTCCTTTCCTTTCCTTTCCTTTCTCCTTTCCTTTCTCCTTTCCTTTCTCCTTTCCTTTCTCCTTTCCTTTCTCCTTTCCTTTCTCCTTTCCTTTCTCCTTTCCTGCAGTTCTCTGTTGGCACTTAGGTCTGTACATTATCTCCAAAGAATTGTTTTATAAGAGGAATCAGGACAATCTAAGAATCTCTAGATTTTTGCCTTTCAAGTTATAGTTTCAAATATGTTTATCACTGTGGATTACTTATGGAGGTGCATGTGTGTATCCAAAATCCAGAGTTCATAGTTAGAAAATGTGCTGAATTTTACCATAAAAACAGTATAATTCTTAGGTTCATATATCGGCCTACAAAAGTCTGTCTATTCTACCCTGTCTATAAAATGTAGTATTATTTTACCTAATTCCATTTAGAACATCTTTTCAAGTAGGAACTTCCATACTGAAATTCTAAGATATGACTTTTAGTTCAGAGTTTCTTTATGAATTGGGCATTGGTAGGGTGTATGTGTGTATGTTGGTGAAAATCAGTTTGCCAGTATCTGCCATGTGATAGTGATAATAAAGTCATGAAACCTGTTACAAGTTATTTGAGAAACTTTGAGGTTTAAGATCTTGACTTGAATATATTTAGGAGTATGGCTTATGAGATTCAGGCCTCAGAGAAAAGCTTCATTTGCTCCCCATGTCTCTTAACAAGAGCAGACCTGGCAAATTTATTTTGCTCTCTGACAGTCGAGCCCGGCCCTGTTCCAGAATGTCTGGGAGTTTATCTTGCCTATCCCAATCTCTTCAGCCCTGGATATGCTGCTACCTATTGTAGGTAGGCAGAGGTCAGCCCCCTGCTTAATAAACTCCAACCCAATACATCTTTTCCCTCCGATTGGAATTGAGAGAGAAATCTGGGATTCTAGCTATATCACTTGTGCCACTTGGACAACTGGAGTGTCACAGAGGATTGTTGTTGCCCATATGTCGTCTCAGCACCAGCATCTTGCCCCCCAAAATACCGTTTTGAATTATTTTTCCACCTACCTGGCAGGAAATCCAGAATTGCAGTGTGGTCCCTGAAGAGCTCTAGCCAACTGAATCGGGCAGGGAAAAAGTATACTAGCTGGAAATACCTCGTCTTCACGCAGCCTGGGTCTACGGAAGATGGTGAAGCAGGCTCAGCTGTGTCTGTAGTTGTGGCTGATGTACCTCAAGCCTCCATTTCTCAGGCAATTTTTTTTTTTTTTTTTTTTTTCCCTGCTTAGAGCAGTTCTCCTTCTTCCTATAAGTGAGGCAACTTTATACTTTCAAATTTAGGCAAGATGTTTCCTGTGTAGCTCATAAAAAAGTGAACTGAGAAAGAAAAAGGGAAAATATTTTTCTTCGTAAGTATTTTCCAATAAAACAAGAAAATTGCATGTAGAATAAGATAGAACTTCACAGTCATCCAGTGTTTGGTCTCAGCATTTTTGGTCCCTTTACAAATCTTAAAAATGATTGATCTTTGCTTTTTGTGGGTCAAAACATCGGTATTTGCAATATTATAAATTAAAACTAAAATTTGAAATATTTATTAATTTAAAAAAATGACACTAATAAACGAAACCATTACGTACTAACATAGTACCATAGCACCATGGTACCATTTTTATGAAAAAGTAAATATATTTTCCAAAACAAAAATAAATCAGCAAGAAGAGTGGCATTGGTTTATCTTTTTGCAGATCATTTTAATGTTTGACTTAATAGAAGACAACTGGATGCTCATATCTACTTCAGCATTCACAAAATTGTGGTACGTTGTTTTGACTGAAGTATAAAAAGAAAATCCAGCCTTAAAGATGTGTAGTTAGAAAAGGAAGTATTTTCAATAGCCTTGTCACATAGTTGTGGCTATTCTTCCTTGGTACTTCACCACAACTCAGTAAGTGGTGGTTTCTTAAAGATAAGTTGCAATGTAGAATCAGAACCGTATCAATGAACTTTTTTTAATTTTTTTACATTAAAGTCTGTTTGGTCTATCTTATCCTTCCACTGGGTCTTATCCATACATAATTTTGTAGCATTGTACATTGGTAACTTAGAAAATATTGGTTCATCGAGTTATACATAGTTTTCAAGTATCTTCCTCTTGTACAATAGCAAAAGAAAAAAGAAAGACATTTGATAACTATCATCACTGATCTTATAAAACTTTTAAAAAATACTTCAGAGCTGTCGAGCTCATAGTAGCAGATAAAAGTTTTCCAAAATTTAAATTTTTGCTTGAAAGATACAATTTTACTATTGGAGAAAAACAAAACAAAACAAAACAAAAAAACCATAGTATCAGGTGAAGTTATATCTTTAAGTGACCAGATTACTTCTTACATTTTAGAGGGAATGTCTACCAAATCCCAAATCTAAATAACTGTATATTGTCATTTTTTTGTGATGGCCCACTGAAAAAAAGGAGCTAGTTCTGCTTAAAATGCAACTATCACACAAACACTTTACATTGAGACAGTGATCACTTTGATATATAGAGGAACATCTCATTTTGAACGTACTTCTCATTTTGTTACACAGGATATTAAAACGTTTGTACTTAAGAGCTAAAATTTAATAAAATGAGTAATGTTTACTGCTTCACTGAGGACATTCTAAAATGAAATCGACGTTTGTTTAAAAAAGTAGGAGCTTATGCCAGTGAAGACGCCCGCCTGGGCTTGTGCTCAGGTGCTAGCAGTTTTCCTCACCATTGCTTTTGTACCTTCCACGCAAAGGTCAACACAGTGAAAGGATAGGTTTGTTTTAGTGTTGTTATGAAAACAATTTTGAACCTGTGAACCTCCTGAATGAATCTCAGGGTCCCCAAGGGTCCATCCTTGGAGAACATCTGGCCCATGGGAGTGAAGACACTATAGGGCAGCTGGAGTGTTTTTTTTTTGTTTTTTTTTTTTTTTTGACTTACTTTATTATGCCATAATGGTTTTTATACCATTGGTAGGTATGTATAGGGTCAGTGCTAAACTTTTCAACTAATCCATGTTTAATTCGGTCTCATCCAGCAACTAACCCACCATGTTTAATTAATCTGTAGGCAAAGGGAAACTATATTTAAATAAGCCACTAAATACAGTTACCTGAAATATGTAGCATGAGAAATTTGTCAAACCTTTTAGAAAAATTATTTACTAATTCTTTAGTTGGAGAATTTTCATTTCATCAGTAAAGACTGCATTAGTGGGGCAGACCCAAATAATCTACTTTTCTTGCCTAATTAAGGGGCTAGAAGGACATTTGTCGTTATTGAGACTCTAGTGGAGGATTTGGAAAACTTTTTTTTTTTTTTTGTCAAGGACCAGATAGTAAATATTTTAGACTTTATGAGCCAGACAGTTGCTGTTGCAATTATACAGTTCCACTGTGGTAGCTTAAAAACAGACCTAGACAATACATGAATGAGTATTTCTATGTTCCAATAAAACTGTATTTGCACAAACAGGTGTCATGGGCTGTAGTTTGCTGATACCTGCTCTAGATCAGCCGCCTCTAATGTGAAATGTATGTATCTAGAGAAAAATCCAAGGTGGGCTACAAAAAAGTAGTGGAACTTTGTATTTATTATTGACTCATTTTAACATTTCTCCTTGTTTTATAATATGTGTGTAAATATTACTATTGTAGTCTTTGGAATGCAATAACTAAATATTAAAAAACAAGATGGTACTCAAATTTTTTTTTTACTGTTTTTTACTAGTTTTACTATTAAAATTAGAGCCAGGTTATATATAAAGAGACTGCTCTCAGTCCTTTTAGATGGGCTTTGATAGTATTTCGCTAATTGAATTACATTTTATTAGCTGAATATTTCGATGTAGTAGAAACTTGAACATGCTAATTCATGGAGACATCAGTCTGCACTTAAATGGCACAGTTGTAGGATTCATTGTGGCATAAGTTGATGTGATGTGTGTGGGTTATTCTCTTAACCTCTACTGGTATTTTTCTCATTGAGGTGTGAGATACAGAGAAGAGGAATTAGAAAATGTGGAGGTGTCAGAGAAGACATTAAATGGGCTATGTGTTGAGCTGGAGTTTGTTAGCAAAAATGGGGAGACATTCTCATATGTATACATTAATTTTCCCTCTATGACAATTAGTTCCTATGTTCCCTTTTTGAGCATATTTGAACATATGTCCCCTATTTGAACATAATTCAGATACAAGCGCGCAACCGTGTTTGCCACTTATATTTATTAAAATTAGATTCTGCATGCATTTGTATGTCAAGATCTGTGAACTTCATATTACAGCTAGAGTTCCTTGTAGAAAGCTGTACTTATTTCATAGAGTCAATAAAAAAACTCTTCTGACTGGCCATCATCCAAAGCTTTTTTTATTTTATTTTATTTTATTTTTTGAGGCGGAGTCTCGCTCTGTCACCCAGGCTGGAGTGCAATGGTCGGATCTCAGCTCACTGCAAGCTCCGCCTGCCGGGTTTACGCCATTCTCCTGCCTCAGCCTCCTGAGTAGCTGGAACTACAGGCGCCTGCCACCTCGCCCAGCTAGGTTTTTTTTGTATTTTTTAGTAGAGACGGGGTTTCACCGTGTTTACCAGGATGGTCTCGATCTCCTGACCTCGTGATCCGCCCGTCTCAGCCTCCCAAAGTGCTGGGATTACAGGCTTGAGCCACTGCGCCCGGCTAGCTTTATTTTTTCATTCCACTTTTTCTTGCCATTATATTTAGTCTTCCTACTTAGAAACATCCATTTGTAACAGTCCTTAAAACTATCAGTGCTTCTGGAATGGAAATTCACTGAGGGCTAGGCTGTGTCTGTCTTGCTCATGCTCTGTGATGTGATACTCTACAGTCAAGCCATTGTCCCAGAATAAAGGATTTTTAAGGGACAGTGAGTGATCTGCTCTGGTGGAGAATCCTGCGAGGTAGGATTATTTCTAGAAAGCCTGTCAGATTACTCAAATATTGTTTACTACCCTGCTCAGGTCGGCAGTTACAGCTTTAATGACATTCTTAACCCCATTTTGCTTGAAGCCATGGCTAAATTCTATCTGGATTCTTATACAGTTCCATTTGTTTCTTTTAGTTTACTCATCCAGGTCATTATTTTCTTCTGCCTAGAGGTTTGTAACTACCATTTTCCCAGGACCAGTTCAGATTCAAAGCCGGGGATTTGAGTCATGGGAGAGGCACTGATGTTAATGTCACAGGTCTGAGAGGATGAAACATGGTTTTGGCACCTTGCTCATCTGAAGCACAGAGATGGAGGAAGCAACATTCTGTCTGTGTGGGACCCCATCACCACACGTGAGACATGGTTTTAGAAGGTCCAGGTGTGGTGACAGGGCAGTGCCTTGGTCATTCTTCTGTCACCAAGAGCCCCTACTACTGTCCTCACCCCTCTGATTTGCCTAGGATTTGCTCTTCTTCAGACATAGGCCCAGTGTTAGGACACTGTGCCGCTTATATCATGTGATCTATAGCCACAGGAACCGAAGGATGGAGAGGCAGGTGCATCGTCCTGTCCTGGGGCTGCTTTATCAGTCATCCAGCTTGCTGTTCTCTTTTCAATGTGGACTTGGCTTCCTGTTTCTATATATCTTGCTACTTCCCTAAAACCAATTAGATCTATCTAGGTGCTTCATGGTAATTTGTAAGCAATTTGAATGTTGTGATAATGTTTTCTTATTTATTTACTATGGTTCTATCAGAACTGAATCTAGGACCAGTCCCTCTGTTGTTGCTGAATAAGCATTCAGGAATAAGGATGACAGTGATCATGCTAGATCTAGCCAGTTAATCTCTGGAGAACCGTAATTAGGAAGTACTTGGAAAAATGCCCACTCCAGTTGTTATTTATAAAATGTCCAGTTGGCATCTTATTTAAGTATATTCTTTCCGTTTGTTCTGTTTTAGGTTATCAGTAGGCCAAAAAAAGCATAGATTGAAAATTTGTTGTAAATTTCTCATGGGATTTCTCAAAGGTCTGTGAGCTGACATGTTAAAAAATTTAATTACCCTGTAATTTGGAGTGGTAGGGAATTATGAAGGTAGAGGTACTGGTGCCAAGAAGAAGAAAATATATAGCTATAACTACATTGATTTCTCGTGTTCCTGGAAGATGTTAAAGAGGAGCTAATCTCATGAATTGTTTGAAGACTCCATGACATGCATCATTGAGCTTCAACTTGGCTCACAAGAGTCCAGGCAGCAGATTCATGCTTTTTTGTGTTGTCATATTTCTTACTGATCAAGGTGACATTCTTGAGTGTGATACTATCAGGAAAGAGTTCTGAGTGTGGATTATGTCTGGCAAGGTTGTCCTGAGGACACTGCTGTCATTCTTTTCCTAATCAAAGATCCATCTTTTTTTTTTAATTCCTTGTCTCATTTATAAAAGCATTGCTGTTTGGTGAGTGGAATCAGGTGTGAACACCATTGGCTTCTGTTTCCAGTCCTGAATTTCTTGAAATAGTTCTGTAGGCCAATAGTCCTCAACCTGGGTGAGATGAATTCTAAGGAACGAATAAGATGATGATATGTTGGGGATGTGACGCTAATAGTAGAACTTGATTTTTGTCTAATTTTTCTTATTCATTTTATTTATGCATGTGTGTATGTTTTATACTGAGCTTAATATATTAGTGCTGCAGTACATGTGTATGATTTATAGATTAACACATTTTTTAGAGGGGGGAATATTCAAAATTCTTTGCTGTTGGGGATGAATGATAAAAAAATGTAGAGACCACTCATTTAGACCTCTAGGAATGTCCTCATCTGGGAACTGTTTTAGGTATTTACATCCTTCCCAGAGTTGATGAGTGGTTCCACTAATGATTTAATAATATACAGGACATATAAGTTAGGATAGCAGGAAGGAATAGCTCATTTGTGACATTCTTAACTTTTTAAAACTCTCCAACTCCCATTTCCAAAATAGATGGAATGGAGGAAAGTCTAAATTATTCCCAGAAAGGCTATCAAATGAATATGTCAAATGAATATGCTCTGAGTTTTACCAGCCTTTCCATGAGAGTGCATAATCTATTGTGTGCATGCATGGAGCATGAAGAGTGGCAAGGCTGTGCATTCTTGCATTAAAACACCTCCTTTGAGCCTTTAAATGTTTATAAGATTTATTAGAGGGAAATCTTCACTCCTGTGGTAGGTGGATATACTAAGAATAATCATGATGTTGTTCATTGAATTACTGCTCTATTTGTGCTTTTCTCACGTTGCAGGTTGTGGGACTTGCTAGATGTCCTTAACATCCGTCAGTTATTTTTGTTCTTTAACACTTTCCTGGTATATTTAACACTGTGTTTACACAGTGTTTTAAAAATTTCAGAGAGATGGCAGGCAAGGGAAAGGGAGTAAGGAGGGAAATTTGTATTGATAATAATAACTAGGAAAATTAAATTCTTATAAAGTCATACAGATCAAAAAGATGGGATCAAACTAGGTAATCTAGGTTTAATGGGTTATCTAGAATGTAGAGTAGCAAAGAATTTGGCAAGAGATCTAGACTCTCAATCCCTTGCCAACTTCTTTGTTTTTGCATTTTAACTTTTTATTATAAATTAGCCCCCACATATTAGCAGTTTATTTTTGAGGTTCAGAAAAAAAGGGGATGGTACAGTTGAAACTTCAGAATACATCTTAATACTCTGCTAAAAATACAAAAAATTAGTCAGGCGTGGTGGCATACGCCTGTAATCCCAGCTACTTGGGAGGCTGAGGCAGGAGAATTGCTTGAATTGGGAGGCAGAGGTTGCAGTGAGCCGAGATCCACCACTACGCTCCAGCCTGGGTGACAGAGCGAGACTCCGTCTCAAAAAGAAAACAAAACAAAACTTTAAAATCAGAAACCAAATGATTCGTTAATTGTGATGGAAGGGGTTTTCGATCCTTTGATCTGAAAACCTGTGGATATACCATCCTGGTTTCCTCTGTAGAGTATGAAGACTTTTTTGATGGTATGGAAGGCAAGTTAGTCATGAGTGAGATGACAGCACAGTGGTTAAGACACAGGATCATGAGTCACACTGGCTGCTTTTGAATCCTGGCTCTGCCTCAGCTAGCCTTGTAACTGTGCATACATCAAACTTCCCTGTGCCTTTGGAGTGTTCATCTGAAAATGGGGTTAATAATTATACCTCTCTTCTGGGGTAATTATGAAGACTATATGGATAAATATATTTAAAGCACTTTGTATTAGTACATAAAAATGTTCAAATAAATGCTTGCTATTTTCATATCTTTTAAAGGTCTTCCTTTTTAAAAAATGAACAGTTATCTAAAGTGACAAGTTTTCTTAATTGAAAAAAAGTAAAGTTAGTGAATCCCTATGTTACAGAAAATTTTGGATTTCCTGAGACTAGTTCATGGTTTTTTTTTCTGTGGTACTCTTTATCAGTTTTATGATGGCTTTTTCTTCTGGAAAGGTATAAGAGAAAAACTTGATTCTTTTGAGTTTTAAGGGGAGGTTTCTATTATTCTGAAGTGTCAACTGACACGAGAAATAGGGATCCCAACTTTTTCTTTTTTTTTTTTTTTTAAAGACAGGGTCTTGTATCACCCTGTCTTGACCTCCTGGGCTCAGTTGATCCTCCCACTTCATCCTTAGTAGCTTGAGACTACAGGCATGCACCACTATGCTTGGCTAATTTTTATATTTTTAATTTTTTACATTTGATTTATGATTTATTTGTAAAGACGGGGTTTCACAATGTTGCCCAGGCTGGTCTTGAATTCCTGGGCAAAAGCTATCCACTTGCCTCAGCTTCCCAAGGTGCTGGGATTACAGGTGTGAGTCACCACACCTGACCTGGATCCCAACATTTTTTACACTCCTCAACAAGTCATTAGACTAATAACAAAACCAAAAAAACTCTATGTATAATAAATTTACAACAGGAAAAAGTTAGTGAATATTAACTGTCTCATCTCTCTTCAGTGTCATGTAAGAAATGACTGTGCGACGTGGCTGTAAAAGATGTTAATACTGGATCCTTCTCCTCAGGGTTTGTAGTCTTAAGATGTTTTTGCTACCATTTTAAGGAAATGATAGAAGTAATGTTTGGAAATATACAGGAGAATGCTGTGTTGCCATGTTGACAGGACTCATGAGAGGGTTCTCTCAACTGTTATCACTTCTTTTAAGGCTGACTTTACTTTTCAGATCAAAGGTTCCATCATAATTAGGAGTTTCTTAGGATGTCAAAGCAAAACACAGTGGGGAATGTAAAATAAATATGATGAACTGGTGATGGTAAAAAGTTGTTACCACTTCCAACTAAGAGAAATCAGTTAATATGACAATGGCTGATGTTTGGAAACCTTTCCTCTTAAGTCAATTAATTGCATCAGCACTTACTGAAAACACGAGGAAGGATCGGTCCTGCCATAAACTCCACCAGGGAAAATCAGGTAGTCCTTTGCAGTGAGTTGGTATCAGCACAGCAGTAGGGAGGCCCATGCAAATGTCAGATTAAATATTTATTCATGATCTGTTTATGTGCTCACTTATTACTGCGTCCTAAGAAAGCCATCCAGGAAGATGAACTCTCAGAAATGAGGTTAGTTACCTACTGTCTTGTGTATTTTGTATTTTCTATTAAAATGAGACCTCATCAGAGTCTTGATTATTACTGGCTCCGTAATTTTTTTATTGTATGCAAACTTGTTTGTCCCATGCAGGCCTGAGTCTCCCTGATCCTTGGTCTTCATGTTTGTTCTGGCTGTCATGGTGACTTGATGCCCAGAGAGTAGTAAATTCTAGGGGTCCTGAATGTCTCTCTAGACTAGACCTTGCCTCTTACATAAAGCGTTTGCTGAAGTACTTCCTGAGCACTTGGTCTTACACTGTAGGCTCCTCATTCTCAGCATGTTGCGGCCAGGCTGAGAGGTATTAAGTATCTAAGAAATTGAGGTTTTACATGTTGGTATGTGTAGCTATAATGTATTAACTTTTGTTTCTGTTTTGTATTCTAATGTATGAACATTCCATAATTTATCCATTCTGCTGAATGTTTGTCAGACATTTTGGTTAGTGTATTGTCTGTTATCTGTAATGCTGTTAAGGCCATCCTTGTACTTGTCTCCTTACAGAAAAGTATGCAGATATATACCAAGATGGAAATCTTTGTAAATTTAACTACTATGTCCACCATTTAACGCAAGAAATAGGCTACTACCTCTCCTTAAAAGACTTACATATATCAATTTTCAATCACGGTTCCCTCCTTCTTCACCTGCCCTGCCCAGTTATAATAATGGTTCCGGTAATCTTTGTGTTCCTTTATAGTTTTATCACAAAAGTATACCTATTTTGATTGGCATTACATTACTTGCATCTATAAATCAATTTGGAAAAAATTACTATTTTGCCTTGGTCCTTGTTCTAGCCTCTGAACCCACACCCACCTTCTGCCTTAGACTCCTGCTATATCTCTGATACATCATGTCTGCATTGTGGAGACTGTTACCTTGCCTCTGATAACTCCCACTGATGTTGCAGAAATTAACTTTCTGAAACATTTCTGTTCAAAAGTTTTCTATGACTGCCTTGCATGCATGCAGTCAAGCCTCCTAACTGTAGCTTTCAAGCCTCATTTCTAGGTGCTAAGTGTTCTGGTTATCTATTGCTATGTAACAAAGCCCCTCAAACTTAATGGCCACAGCAAGAACAGTCAGGAATCACAATGAAGCGTTCCTCATTCACGTGTTTGGTGCTCGATGCTGGCTGTCTGCTGCAAGGCAGCGCTGCATTCCATGGGTGAGCTTGCCATGAGAGGGAGCTGGATAGAGCTGTATTATTACCTCTTCTAATCTAGCCTTGACAGTCCTGTAGTTTGAAGGACATCCGTATTGTTCTTAGTTTCTGGTAATTATGAACATAGCTCTTAAAAATAAATAATTGTCTACATTTTTATGTGAACATAAATTTTGATTTTCCTTGGGTAATTTCCTAGAAATGGGATTGCTGGATCAGATGTCAAATATCTGTTAAACCTAAATAAGATGCTGTCAAACTGTTTTCTTCATTGAGTGTATCATTTTGCATCCTCATCGGCCACATTTGAGAGTTCCAGTTGCTCTGGGTCCTTATTAGCAACTGGTATTGTCAGGTTTTTTAAAAACTTTTTTTTCTCTTTTTTAAACCGTGCATCACTTTTTGGTTTTTCCTTAATGCATTTTTCTAATGGCTAAAAACTGTGAGCATCCATTCATATGCTTATTTGCTGTATATATATCTTACTTAGTGAAGTGTCTGTTTAGATCTTCTGCCCGTTTAAAAAAACTGAGGTAATTGTTTTTTATTTTTGATAGTTCTTTATGCATTTTGGATGCAATTCTTTTTTCAGAAATGGGATTTGTAAATAGTTTCTGTCAGCATGTGGCTTATCTTTTTCTTCTTTTAACATCTTTTATAGAGCAGAAGTTTTTAATGTTGAATAAAGTCCAGTTTATCAGTTTTTTTTATTTTCATATTGTGCTTTTCGGAGCTCTAAAAACTCTTAGACTAAGCCATACCTGACTTTGTTGCCCATTTCTTCTGCTTAGAATATGTGTCTCATCCCACTCTGAGGGCTCAGTAACATCCTCTTTCTCAACTTGGTTGTCTTGATTAGCACCCCTTTTATTTGCACACATAGTATTTTGTATTCCCCCTACCTCACTAGGGCTTGTTTCACTGTATTATGGCTGCTTTTTCCTTCCTGAGTCTCCTGCTAGGCTCTGCCAGGCCATCAGTCTTACAGGGCAGGGACCATTTTCTGTGTTCATTTCTGCACCAGGCCCAGTGATTCATGCACGATGGCTGGCATTTGTTGAACATAAGAATGGATGGAATTGCTGGATATGCTCAGGTTCCCATGCCATTGTATATGCTATTCCTAATTTCTTAAAATACTCTGTCTCCCTGGCTGGTTGGTTTCCTTCTGATCTTTGAAGCCGGTGAACCATTCCCCATTTACTTCAGGCTGAATTACTTGCTGTCCTACTGTGCTCTTAGGGCTTTTTGTTTGTTTGTTTTTTAACATTTTCCCTATTCAGCACATCTCCTATTGTATTACAGATAGTTGAGTAGGAGTTTTT
Organism: Mandrillus leucophaeus; assembly: GCF_000951045.1. Taxonomy (NCBI): domain Eukaryota; kingdom Metazoa; phylum Chordata; class Mammalia; order Primates; family Cercopithecidae; genus Mandrillus; species Mandrillus leucophaeus. The sequence goes on along the minus strand of NW_012108253.1, from coordinate 1,360,155 downwards.
CTTTACCATTGGAGTGTGATAGAGGAATAAGAGCTATGCTTCTTTTTCATCTCTTAGCTCTCAGAGCCTAATAACCCTGCCTAGTACTAAGGACTAAATAAATATCTACTGAATATAATATGTGATTGTCTCCTTCTAGTTGTTTTTTAGCATAAAAAGCCTAGGCATTAACACAATTTAGAGAACCATGGTAGGCAAACCATGCCAATATACTTAGTCTCCATCCTCCTCATGAATAATTTTTTCTAGAGCAAAATTTTGTTTATATCATCCATAGACGATTTAATTTTGTAAAATAGATTATGCATATGAATCATAGAGCAATTTTAAAACATAATAATTTTGTTAGAAGAAATTAATATCACCTTTAATGCTAACACGGTATCCTTATGACGTTTGGTTGTATTTCTTTCTTAAGAAAAGTCTATATTTGTTAGCATTTGTATCTTTTTTATATGTAGATTTTATTAATCCCAATTCTTGATTATATCACACAAATGTACACTTTAGAATGCTGTATACCTTAAAAATTTAATATTGAACAATAAGCATTTTTAGTGTTAAGTATTGTCGTATGTAGAGATGATGCTGTTTTACCCACTGCCTTCATGATTCTGTGAAATGATGTGCCCTTCAATTCCTGAAAATGACTTCATCTATGACAAAAGCCAGTTATACTTCAAATCAGATCATGTGACAGACTACACAAAAAAGTCGTTCCCAAGTATGGTCACTCCTGGACATTAAATCCACAAAAAAGATGCGATGAGACTGCTTTGCCGTAGTTCTGAATGTTGAAATATACATGAGAACTCTCAGCGTGGGCTTTGGGGACTCTGTAATAAGGTGGAATCACCGTTAGAGAAGCTACAACCTGTAATTAGGCAACAGGGAGAGATACAGGGCCTTGTTCTGAGCCCAGAGAGCATGTCAGTGGAGGGGCACGAGGCGAGTGAAGACCGTAAAATAACTATTGAAAGTGTTGTTCTCCTTTTTAATCTAAAACTTAAAAAAAAAATTTAAACTTAGGCAAAGTTAGTAAAGAGGCTTGTCAGTAGAAAACCTGGCATGTGGAAACACATGACTGAGCCTACCTATTTCTCTGGATTTTTTTTTTTTTCTACTACCTGTGGGCACTCATCTCATCTTTTTAAAGCATGTCGATTGAAACTGCAGACACATGGTGCTTCAGAGCCAGGGTTCTGACTGCAATTCTGTCCCTTTGGCCTAGTTTCACTTTATTTTCTGAGCATCTGTTCCTTCATCTGTAAGATGTAAACAACAGTAACTCCTGGGGTTGTTTTGAGATTTAAACGAACTGGCCTATGTAGAGTGCCAAGCACAGGGCCGACACCCAGAGCGATGAGATAATATTAATTCTCAGACCTCTTTCCACCTTCTGCCTTTCTTTTCTATTTCAGTAAAAATTTGAGTATCTGCTACTTGTCCTGCACTGAGTATAAAACTGCTATTACCTCACTAAAGCTAAAAAACTGAAGTAGACAAAGGCTTGGTTTTCAAAGAACTTAATAATTGGGGGTGGTAAGGATGCTTAAAGCAACAAAATATAATATAAGATAGAATGAATAAATGCTAAAAAGGGAGGTGGGGTTTGACCAGGGGAGGACTTAAGGAGGTGAGGATGTGTGATAGTAGTGGCATTTAAGGACACACAAATTTTCATAACAGAGCAGTAAAAGATTATTCTGAATGTGAAATTGCACATCATATTAGATGAGTAATGAGTTGTCAGCTTTTTGTCTTGAGCATGGGATGAGTTGTGGGAGCTTAGGCTGCAAAATTGGAATGGAGGCAGAACTGTCATGCAGATAGCTTCACTCTGTGGTCGAAGAGCTGATATGAAGCCTAAGACAAAAATGCACCTGGGCTATCTTATGGATGTAATCACTAGTAGGAACTAAAAAAAAGACCAAATGGTTGCAAAATGCTTGCTAAGCATTGGGCATCCATCCAGTGCCACTTACTGTCAGGGTAGGCAGTATCTCGCTTGCAATATGAACTCCTCTGACTAGAGAATACTATATGAGATAATTGATGGTTAAAGAATTTATGAAGGAGGCCAGGCACTGTGGCTTACACCTGTAATCCCAGCACTTTGGGTGAGGGCCAAAGTGGGTGGATTGCTTTGAGCCCAAGAGTTTGAGACTAGCCTGAGAAACATGGGGAAACTCCATCTGTACAAAAATTAGCCAGGCGTGGGGGCACGTGCCTGTAGTCCCAGCTACTTGAGAGGCTGAGGTGGGAGAATCACCTGAGTTTGGGAAGTCAAGGCTGCAGTGAGCCATGATCCATGTCACTGCACTCCACCTTGGGTGACAAAGTGAGACCCTGTCTTAAAAAAAAAAAAAAGATTTTATGAAGGAGAGGTCTAAAGAAGTAAGACTTGTTATTGATATGGACTTAGAGGTATGATATCTCTCAGAGCAAGGAGGTTCTTCCAGCAAATTCTGATACCAGTCTCTTTTCCTTTGCAAGTAGGAAAGAGTCCCTGGAGACAATTTACTTTAACTTTTGGGAACTTTGAAGATCAGTCTTTGAGAACTTAGTTGTTGTCTCATGGCCTACTAGATGTATCTGTGAACAATAGAAATTAACAGGTGAACTTGGATGTCATGGATTAAAAATTAAGTGTCAGTGTAGCTACTGTAGGAGCACTTTCATGTACTTTGTTTCTGTTTCCAGGGACTTAATACCTATCATTGCTGCTCTGGAATATAATCAGTGGTTCACAAAGCTGTCCTCTAAGGATCTAAAACTGGTAAGTAATCAAACATGCAGCAAATGTTGCTTGGCTTTGCTGAATTTCAAAAACCCAATAATTGTAAAAAAAAAAAAAAAATTTTACTGTACTGGTAAACTATATACATTTTATTTCTTGAGGAGATATTTTCCTTTAAATGATTTGCATAACGTTTAGTAAAATTTGTGATGTGAGATGCTTCCAAGTATTTCCTCATATATTCAGCTATTTCAGGCAATTTAAGAAGATGAACAAAAAGATACATTTAGTGTAGCCTTTAGTACAAACCATTCAGTTGACAAAAACTGTTAAAGTTACGTTTGCACAGCTGCAAATAGCAGATTTTATATTCCTATCTTACACTCTGTGTCTACAAAGTTTCCCTTCCTAAGAATTTAGGAAAATATTAGCAGGTAGAGTTCCCCTGGTCGAGTAATGATAGTTAATGTTGATTTTCTAGATGGGTTTTGGGTAGATTTATATGAAAGCAAAATTAAATTAAAGTGAAATCTGTTTTCATAAGGTACGAAGGAGAAAAATATTTGGTGTATTTTATTAGTGGAAATAAGATGCTGTCTTGGGGTTGTTGCCAGTTCATATCAGTCATATGGATGGATGCTTATCCATAAATTAACTCTCTGGTGTTTGTTATGGGATAAGAAAGTATTTGTATGTTTTCCTGGAGACTCTCATGTTTAAGTCTCTAACTTTCAGAGGTCATAGGATCTGGGGGTTTAAGATTTTCATAGTGAATACATCAGACTTGTAGTAAGACATGGATCTGTAGGAAATGGAGGGTTGAGACTGGCTAGTGGGCAGGCGACTTGGTTCTCTGAATTTGCTTGGGGTAGGGGTGGCCTAAAACATTGTATGTATGAAAATGGACTAAACTCATTTGGGGTCCCTTAAGAGCCAATATGGTAGAGGAAAATGCTTGGACTTGGAATGAGAAACCTGGATTTCAGATTCTGATTTTTATTATAAGGCTGTGTTACCTTAGATAACTTACCTGACCTTCCAGGGCCTCAGCTTCCTGCATACCTGTTATTGTGAGCTAGTTGGAACCATTTCTTACTCATCTCTATCCAGTACTTATGAGAGTGTGTGACTCATAGTAACTATTTAATAAAAATTGGTTTAATAAGTATATGTCTAATAAGTTATCAAAGAGATTGAGAAATGAACATATATGAGAGTATGAATTATGTGAACTATATAATTCAAACAAGAGTTGTGTCTGAGCAGTGATGATGGAGTGAGGGTTGGCATGAGTTGGAGCCAGGTGAGCCCTCAGGGAGCAGACAGGTAGCCATGATGGCAGACCTAAGAATAGATGTCCCTTGTTTGCTGCTTGCTGGGATGGGACCATTTCCAGGCCTGAGCCAGCAAAGAGTACAGGTGGGAAAGGGGAGCCATTGGAGGAATGAGAAGGGGATTAGTCCAGGGGTTGTGGGATCAGAGAGAACAGTGGTTTGCTACCATGTCAGTTTTTCTGGCTCATTCAATCATTTACATAAGCTTGTGAATTTCAAAATGGGGCCTCAAGAGGGTTTCAGGAAGGTTGTGGATATCTCACTTTTGGAGATTGTCCCAACCTGCAATTACAGGAAGGTGTCCAGGCAATTGTTGCTGCCATTCTGTCATTATTCCTCCCAGGTATCATCTCCTTTCAGCTGCCTTAGATGTTTAGGACATAAAATATGCACCTAATCATTTCAGTCCTGGCAAAACAAAGCAGGTAAATGCTATTATGCTTTCTTGGGTGTCCTGGGATGGAAGGAAGTGGAGTGACAGGATGTGAGGACTGCTCATGCTGCTTTTCTATTAACTGAGATTTAAACACAAAAATACAGGTTGCATATATTTTTAATATTTGGTATTTTAAAATGAAGTGATCTTTGTGGATATTACTCTACAGGTCTTCAAAAAGAATACTAAATTCTTCATTTTTTTACCCAAAGTTGAAATGATACTTTCTCTTTTGATGGGTACTGAAGTGGGCAGTCTCGGAGCACTGTGTAACATTGGGTTTATTCAAAGAAAAGGACAATATGAAGAAGCACGTCTTTGGATTTTTGTAAACATGAAGTGCAAGGGCAAAAATAAGTGACTGCTTCTCAAGTTATATGAGCTCTCTGGGTTAAGATTGTTACTAGTCCCATAAAAGCCTCCTGTGCTAAGGTGCCACAAGAAAAATATGACTTTATGTTGATCTTATGAAGCAAATTAGCAATCAGTATTTCTAATTTGAGTCAAGGATTTTTTTAAAAAATGGTACTGAATATGCAATTAGGACCATGTTTTTGGCCAACATTCTTGACTCATTAAAAAAATAGTAGAATTGGAGTCTTGCTCAGCTTCTTCTGTTTTGCAGCTCAGGCAAATTGGTGAGCATCATCGCATCTTTTTTTAGTCTTTAGGGAATGACATGGTGGGACGAGATAATGTATATGGTTTCTTTCAGTTCTAAAGTTCCAGTTTTAAAAAATTAATTTATTTTACAATAGTTCATTTATTACTCTATAGTGATTCTAGTTTTTGTTGTTTACATTCATTTTTTAACTGAATGCAAGCTCCTGGAGAGTCACTGTATCCAGTTTTTTAAAAATTTCCTAAATTGATGCACATAGTGCTGCACATGCTGTAGACATTTGGAAAATACTACTGGAATTATCACATTATACTTAGTAGCTAGGTTTAAGTGTGTCTCCCTTTAAAAGTTTCATTTCCTTATATTCATCCCTGTAGAAAATGATGCTTTTAATGTACCTGGCACTCAATAAAAATTAGTAGAATTAATTTAGTCATGAATGATTTGTTATACATCTCCCCTACTGGCATTTTAAAGAAAAGTTGGAGACACTTTCATACATTTTCCTTAATAAATTTGTGTTATGGTATTTATACCCCAATGGGCTGTAAATCTTCAAAGCATTATGGTAAATTAGTTTTCTGGGTGCACTGCAAGGTAGCCCAGAAATGGTAATGATCCCAAGAATTATTTCTGGTAATTAGGATAATATCCGCAAAAACATTATCTAAGTAGTCACTTTTTATCATGACAGCACAGAATAAGACCCTTGTATGTACATTGTGAGATAAAGAATTGTACTGATAAGGGGGTCACCATTTTGAATATCATCACTGTCAGCATAATGTAAATTGCAGGCATCAGGTCAATTGGAATTAATTTTTCTCTTTCTTCCTTAATCAGTGGGACACATTGGAAACCCAGGAATAGTGTGAAAGTGGCATTATTGACAGAATGGAATCAAACAACAAATAAGAATTATGAGAGCCTTACATGCTATGGGACTTGGGGTGTTTCTAAGTTAGGTTTTCTTAAAAATACTTGACTAGAGAACTTGTGCCACCTTCAGACTGTGTTCCAGTTATGATTAATCCAGTTGGGTATTTGTTATATGATAAGTCAAAGTACTGTAATATTTTTATGTGATATTTTATGAAAAGAAAGTGCTTTGATATTGTATGCTATGGCACACAGAACATGCCTTCTTTCTCTCACTCTTTCTTTTTTAATATCATGAAGTATTTAGTACACGCTAGGTTGCAAGGAGAATTTTAAAATCACTTTGTGTGTGTGTGTATGTGTGTGTGTGCACGTGTGAAACAGGGTCTCACTCTGTGACCCAGGCTGGGATGCAGTGGTGCGATGACGGCTCACTGCAGCCTCAACATCTTGGGCTCAAGCGATCCTCCCACCTTAGTCTCCTGAGTAGCTGGGACTGCAGGCGCGTGCAGTCTGGGACGCACCCGGCTACTTTTTGTATATTTTGTAGACATGAAATTTCACCATGTTCCCAAAGCTAGTCTTGAACTCTTGGGCTCAAGTAATCTGCCTTCTTCAGTTTCCCAAAGTTCTGGGATTACAGACATGAGCCAAAATGACTTTTTAATGTATAAGTAATATTAAGGTCAAGAACCACTTTAAATTAGTTTTGGAATGAGGCAGGTTATAAATATAAAAACATTAATAAATATTTTTTTAAAATATGCACAATTCTACCACCAGGGCACAACTCTTCATTTTTCATAGTCCCCTCAAAATGTTGTTATATATTACTCATTTTAATTGTTGTAATCTTGTTTAACATATAGGCATAATAGTTATACAACTATATAATGGTTGTTTTGAAAACATGTTTATTAACATGAGATTATTATTTATTAAACTTTTTCGTATTATTAGGTTGTTTCCCATTTTATCCTATTCACATTCCAGTAGGAACATCCTAATACCAGCTAGCATTCATCAAGTACTTATTTAGCCTTCCTGTTTAAGTTTATGACATCTTTAAACCTTAATTTTCTTATCTATGAAAATGGAATAATAATCTTTAATGGTTTTATAATGAAATACACATAGAGGACTTAACTCAGTGCCTGACACATGGTGAGAACTCAGCAAAGATATTTTCAACATCATTATCATCATCACTAACATTTAGTCTTCAGTTCTCCATTTTGAACGTCACCTTCTTTGGGAAGTCCTCTTGATTTTGTGAACCTGGATTAGGTGCACTTATATGTATGCATAGCCCTACCAAAATGGTCTTTTTATTATTTTATCATAATTGTATATTTTTATCTTATTTCATTCAGGTTGCTATAACAAAATACCATACATTAGGTAGCTTATAAACAACAGGTTTATTTCCCAGTTCTGGAGGCAGAGAAGTCCAAGATCAAGGCTCCAGTAGACTTGGTGTCTAGTGAGAGCACACTTTGTTGTTCACAGGTGGTGCCTTTTAGCTGTGTCTTTACTAGGTGGAAGGGGCAAGGTAGCTCTCTGGGGCCTCTTCTATGAAAGCACTAATTCCTTCATGAAGGCCCCACCACCATGACCTAGTCAGTTCCCAAAGGCACCTAATTGCTAACGCTATCACAGTGGGGATTAGGTTTTTAACTATGAATTTTGGGAGGGGGGACACAAACTCTGACCATAGTGTTCTTCTTGTCTGTTTACCCTGCTGGATGGCACACTCTTGAAGGCAGGGACTTTCTCCTTTATAACATTGTGTTTCCAGGATCTTCATCACGATGGTGCATAGTGGAAGATGCTCATTCAAGGTTTGTTGAATGAGTGATGTTTTACTTAATTAAAACTTTGCATTGCATAGATTTATAACAATAAAGTTTTTCTTCTTTAGAGTTATGGAGTAGTCAAAGAATGTTTTCTGTTACAGTCCACTGATGTCTGTGAACAGATCTTGAGGGTGGTGAGTAGGTCCAATCGACTGGAAGAATTGGTGTTGGAAAATGCTGGACTTAGAACGTGAGTATTTTCCTGAATCTATAAATATGTTGTTTTAAAACTCTGTGCCATTTGCTCTTCTAATTAATTCATAGTTTTTTTTTTGTTTTTTGTTTTTTTGTTTTTTGTTTTTTAAATTGGGCTGATCACATATACAGCAATGTTTTTCCTTCTGGAAAAAAGAAATCCGTATAATTCCCATCATCATGAAGCCTAATAATTTGGTAACATCTCTTGATACTGTGTCACTTGATATTTTTGCGAGTACGTAGTATCATTTTTAAGAGCATGGATCCTTGAGCCAGACTTCTCATGGCCTTACAGAAGTTGCTTAAGCTTTCTGTGCCTCATTCTCTTCACTCTTAAAATGGGGATAATAATAATGCCTATTTTATACAATTAAAATTGCGAGGGTAAATGAATTAATATATGTAAAGTATTTGACAAAGTGCCTTTTACTCTGTAGATGGTATATGTAGGTTTTATTATCATTACTCGTGGTCATAGTGATAACGTATTTCATATGACTTTACTGCTTTGCTTTGATCAGTTTTAGTCATTTTTTTCTTTCTCAGGTTAATGCTTGCATAGTCTTTATCTAGTGGTTTAGTAGTCACTACCTAAGCCTACTGTTAAGAGCATAAGAGTTAGAATCTAGTAGAATAAAGATTTCACTGCTGCTAAGTGAGGATGGTTGACAGTTTCATAATCATAGCACTTAGTACATTATTTCAAGTTAAACATAACTAAAACAATGGTTTTAATTTTTGCCAAAATGTAGCGCTAGCAATTGTAACCTTTAAACTTAATAATTAGTGTAATCAGTTTTGCATTCACAGTTGCATGAAATGAGAAATAAGATATGGTAAATACTATAATTTTCATGAAAAGCAGGTTCGATCCAGGATTTTTTTTTTTTTTTAATTATGGAGGGGCCAGAAAGTACTATTAATAGCATACAACAGAGTGCCTTTAAAGGGGCAATTATGTATTTTCTTTTCGCTTTTGGCCAGTCAGAATGAACCATTTTCTGGCTGTGGCTTTACAAATTCTCTAATGAGGTATTAATGGGTATTAAGAAATATATGCTATATAGACTAATATTGTAAGGGAAGTTTCTCTATTTAGATTTCACTCTGTTCTAAGCTTTAAATGTTCCATTCGAATGGTTTTACATTTGGTTTTACATTTTACATTTTGTTGCTTAATCTTATTGTTTTGTTTACATGCAGAGATTTTGCACAAAAACTGGCCAGTGCTCTAGCGCATAATCCCAACTCAGGACTCCACACAATTAACCTTGCTGGCAACCCACTGGAGGATAGAGGTACTGCGGGGTTCTCATTATCATTGATGCCAGAATTGTAAGAGGATTAGAGAATTTTAATTTAGCCATGCCTGAAGAGCTGTATCAAGCTAAGTTGTAATTATAAGTGCTGTTGATTGTCCTGTTGGCTTCCAGTTCTTTCCACCCTTTCATATAAATACTTATGTTAAAATTGTATGATCTGCTTAGGTTTTTTTGAAGTGAAACAAAAGGAAAGGAAGATATTATTTTTAATGTATTTTATTAGTTATATAGTCCTGCATAACAAATTACCACATGCTTGGCAGCTTAAAATGATACCAATTTATTATCTCATAGTGTCTTGGCTCAGGAGTCTGGGTACGGGTTAGCTGGGTTCTGTGCTCTGGGTCTCTCAAGACAAAGCAAGTTGTCAGCAGGGGTTGTGCTCTCATCTGTGACCTGGAGTCCTCCTTAAGTTCACTGGTTGTTGGTGGAATTAATTTCCTTGGAGCTATAGGCTCGAGGTCCCCAGTTTCTTGCTAGCTGCCAGTGGGCACCACTCGCAGCTCCTAGAGGCCGTGCTCCTAGAAGGGTTCTTGTCATGTGACCCCCTTATCTCACAACATAGCAGTTTGCTTTGTGTGTGAGGCTAGCTGGAGCACATCTCTCTGATGCTTTAGTTTCTTTTAAACAGTTCACCTGACTGGATCAGACCCACCTATGACAATTTCCCTGTTTTTCATGAACTCAAAGTCAAGTGATTAGTAACCTAATCGTGGTAGGGATGTCTCATTACTGTTGACCCTTGAACAACTCAAGAGTGAGAATCACTGACCATAAGCCATCAAAAATCCACATGTAACTTTTGACTCCCTCAAAATTTAACTGCTAATAGCACTGTTGACTGGAAGCCTTGCCAATAAAAAGTTGACTAATGTGTAATTTGTGTGTTATATGTATTATATAGTATTCTTTAAGCCAAATAAAATAAAATTTTATTAATAAAATCATAAGAAAGAGAAAATATATTTCCTATTTGTTAAGCGGAAGTAGATCATCATAAAGGTCTTTATCTTGGTCATCTTCACATTGACTAGGCTGAGGAGGAGGAGGAAGAAAAGGAGGCCTTAATCTTGCTGTGTCTGCAGTGGCAGAGGTGGAGAAAAATCCACACAGAAGTGGACCAGTGCAGTTCAAACCCGTGTTGTTCAAGAGTCAACAGTATATTTACTGCTCCCCACCCCCATATTCAAGGAAATTTGCACAGGGCGTATACACCAGGGGGTGAGAATCTTGGGGACTATCTTAGATTTCTCTTTACCACTATTATATTTTAATATTTAACAAGATTTGAGTGTGAGAATAGGGAAAGGATGAAGGACTAGAGTTCACGAAGAGTCAGAATGTTTTATTAAAAGTGGATGTGTAGAGAGAGGAGTCAGTAAGTTTAGAAAGGGAAACTCGAGAATTTGAATTCTTAGTGGAACACTGATGGACAAGGTTTAAGAAGGAATTGGTTTATCTTTAGTGGGACTATTTTGTTTTCATTTTCTGTTGCAGATGTTTTCCAGGTTGTTGAATACGGCCTTTCACCTTTCAATGTTATATTTGAAGAGTATTAATTATTAAACTGAGCTGAAGATACTGATATAGATGTTCAGTTTTTCTTTTTGTCCTTAATATGGTCATTGTTTGGTGCTGACAAAGATACCTAGGTTGTATTCAAGCAAAAATCTCCAGGGTAACTTGTCATCATCTAAAGTAGTGAATCTACAGGAAGGTCGAGACTGAATTAGAAAGCTAGATCACGCAAAAAGTACCCTCATAGAATAAGCCAAAGCTGAAATTAATGGATGCGTAGTACTGGAATAGGAGTTTCTCTAGGGTATACTCAATTCTTAGGAAAAACAAATGTTTCTCTATTAGATACTACAGAGAGGTGAATGTGACAAAGTAGAAATCATGGTGATCACCGTTTTATAGACAGAAGGGCTATTTTTGGTTTTGTTTTTAAGATGGGAGGGACTCAGTTATATTTATCAACATACAGGAAAAAATCTGTAGAGGGAGGTAGTTGTTTGAGGAAGGTTCTTAAGCAAATGAAATCCAGAGTTCAGATGGATCAGGATGGGGACACTTCTCAGTGTTTAGAGAAATGCAAATTACAACCACAGTGAGGTACCATTTCAAAAGCAGTAGTGTGGCAATAATCAAAATAAGTCTTCGAAAGGATGTGAAGAGATGGAAACTCCTACATTGCTGGTGGGAGTGTAAAATGGTGCAGCCACATGCAAAACACGCTAGACAGTTTCTTAAAAAGTTAAACTCAAACCTGCCATATAACCCAGCAATTCTACTCCTAGGTGTATCACCCAAGTGAAAGGAGACTTATGTCCACACAGAGACTTGTGAATGAATGTTTGTAGCAATATTAGTTATAATAGCCAAAAAGTAGAAACATCCCAGATGTTCATCACTGGAGAGTGGTTACATAAGATATGGTGTATATAATATGTGCATTGGAATACTACTCAAAAGAGAATGGAATTCTGACACATGCCACATCATGGATGAACCTCAAAAACACTGTTAAGTGAAAGAAGCCAGACCTAAAATACCACACATTGTTTGGGGAGATGGAAGAGGAAGAATGAATTTGAGGCCCTTTGTTTTCTCTCCTGTTGTCCACTTCATGTTCTCTGAGGTGCAGCCACATTGGACAACTTGTCACCGCAGGTGCAGTTTCCTTTGTCTTGCCCTCACTTTGGAGCTCCCATGTAAAATTCCGTAATAGCACTTACTTCACTCTGCTCACATGAGAACTAGAGGTGGACATTTCTTTCCCCATGCTTCAGCACCTTGCTTCCTCTCATCCCCACTTTCTGGATTTTCTGTCTCCCCTTCCTTGTTCCCTAAGATGCAAAGCATCTAGTGTAAGACTTGGTCCACAATCAACAGATATTTTCTTTAAATTGAATTTGATTTATTTGATTGTATTCAATCTTAATTCTCTTGTATAGTTTTTTTTATTTGCACTTGAAAATTATGGTGAAGTTTGAGAGATTTCTTTTGTATAGAGTCAGACCATGTGTTCAAAGATGATGTTTGCCTACTTTTTCCCTCTGCTTTCCTATTTCTGAGACCTGTGTCTTTTTATCTAGCTGCAGCCCGTTCACCAGTGCTGTCATCATGAATCATTCCAAGGATAGCCTTGAATATTCCTGCCAAGTCTGTAGTGTGGTTTCTGCTCATATACCTTCAAATTTTAACATCCTGAAAATATTTTCGCAGACCAAGACTTTTCTCATTTCTGCCCCTTCTAAATTCATTCATTGCTGTATTTGCCAGTGCTCACAGACAACTGCCAACATTCGTATCTCCCATCTTTCTTTACTCTTCAGGATGAGCCTCCTGAACACAAATTCTTTTTTCTTTTCATTCAGGCTAACTACCTGAAGGATTGGTAACTTTTCTGCTCATGGATGGAAATTCCACAAGAAATCTAAATGAGTGTAAAATATTTACTGAAATTTCAATCTAGAGAAAACTTTTAGTAATTTTTGTTCCCAAGGTTTTCAGTGATGGTATTTTGTGTTTGAAAGTAATAAAAAGGGTGAAGGAGGAGTCTGTAATTAAGTTATACAGAATATAAAAAAGACTAAGCCAGGACTATTATTTGTAAGGAAGCTCAAAGAAATACAAGGGGCTGGGTACGGTGGCTCATGCTTGTAATCCCAGCGCTTTGGGAGGCTGAGGCGAGGGGATCATGAGGTCAGGAGATTGAGTCCATCCTGGTCAACGTGGTGAAACCCCATCTCTACTAAAAATACAAAAATTGGCTGGGTGTGGTGGTATGTGCCTGTAATCCCAGCTACCCGAGAGACTGAGGCAGGAGAATCGCTTGAATCAGGGAGTCGGAGGTTGCAGTAAGCTGAGATTGTGCCACTGCACTCCAGCCTGGCGACAGAGAGAGATTCTGTCTCAAAAAAAAAAAAAAAAAAAAACAAAAGAGATAAGGTCTTAACAGTTAAGTGGCCAAGAATTCTGAGGAATTTACACAGCAAATGGAATGTGGTTTTGTACCTAAACCTTCCACTCAGGAACTTATTTGGAAACTCTCCAAGAGTTGTATGATATGAATGTTGATGCAGCAAAACTGTTATTTTCACATCTATGTATAGAGGACCAGGCCTGTAGTCTTCTGATTGCTGAGGGGGTTGTGGTAAAGGAGGTTCGAGTATGACTTAGTAAGCAGAGGTATAATGTGTATGAGTAATCCTTCAAATGCTAGTTGCCCTACTGTTCTCTTTCTGCAAGAGCCACACAAGATGGTGAACAGACCACACACATACACAGGCTATTCTTATCCTTGTTGCCAGGCCATGCCTGTTCACCAGCTTGCTCATGGTCTTCATCTAACACAGTGTTTTTTCAGACTGTGGGTCAAGACCCATTAGCTGGCCGTGAAATCAATTTAATAGTTCATGACAAGCATTTTTTTTAAAAAAAGCAGTAGAATAGAACAGAAATGTCAGAGTGCGTCGTTTAGGGGAAACTTTGGTTTTAGTTTTCTAATACTAATATATGTACATTTATGCTTTACTTCTCTAAGCATTACAAATTCTGTGTTCTGTTTTTCCTAGTTATCTGTCCCAATTACCTTAGTTCTTATGATTTTAGCCTTTTCAGAAATGTCTGTCCTCACTTCTTCTCCTCTCTTTTTTTTTTTTTTTTTTTTTTTGGTGAGACAAGGTCTCACTCTGTTGCCCAGACTGGAGTAAAATGGTGCAATAATGGCTCACTGCAACCTCGATTTCCTGGGCTCAGGCCATCCTCCCCACTCAGCCTCCCAAGTAGCTGGGATTGCAGGTGTGCACTGCCACACCTGGCTAATTTTTAAATGTTTTTTGTAGTGATGTGGTCTCACTGTGTTGCCCAGGCTCCTCCACTCACTTTATTCCAAATTCGATTATTTCATTTAGACACCATTTAGAATCCTAGCTCTAGTGTTTTTTGTTAACCTGAAGTATGCTCATATTTTTTCCCAGCTATTTGGTGGTGGCTCTGATTTGATCTTCTAAATAAGACAAGAGACTTACAGATTCTAGGGTTCCTGCTTATTTTTCTTGGTGTTTTAGATCTTTCATGTCTCAGTGTATATCAATGAGTCCCAGAGTCGAAACACATGGGTTTAATTCCGAGCTTCACAGCTTTCTAGCTAAGTGTTCTTGGACAAGTTACCTACCTTCTCTATACCTCAGCTTCCTTATATTAAAAATATAAATAATAGTACCTACCAAATAAGAATGTTCTAAGGATTAAATGAGATAATTGATATTTTCATGGTTAAACAGGTAAAGCAATATTTTTAAAATGGCATAGATTGACTGGGCACGGTGGCTCACGCCTGTAATCCTAGCACTTTGGGAGGCCGAGGTTGGTGGATCACGAGGTCAGGCGATCGAGACCATCCTGGCTAACATGGTGAAACCCCGTCTCTACTAAATATACAAAAAATTAGCTGGGTGTGGTGGCACGCACCTGTAGTCTCAGCTACTCGGGAGGCTGAGACAGGAGAATCCCTTGAACCCTGGAGGAGGAGGTTGCAGTGAGCCGAGATCACACCTCTGCACTCCAGCCTGGGCGACAGAGTGAGCCTCCATCTTGGGGGGAAAAAAAAGAAAAAGGCATAGATTTAGATTTTAGGGCATTTAAAAGTTAGAAGTGTTGACTCAATTTTTTCCAGTATCCCTATATTCTTATATTCTTGGTTCCAAGTCTTTTCCTCTCAGCCTTATGTTTGAAATGGAAATACTTCATTGTATTTTGCTTTTTCACTTACTTTTCTTAGCGTTTCTGAACTCTCCAGGAAAGCTATAGAAATGGGTGGAACTGTAAAAATTTTTACTCACCTATCCTCTGACATCTACAACGTTCTAATCTGTATGCTTTCTAACAGAGAAGAGGCCTTTTGTTTCTCCCAGAAGCCACTACCAAGATTAAGAGACAGAATGTTCCCAGTATTCTCCAGACTTACCTTGTGGTTTGCCCCAGTGATTACCAGCCCTGACTTCTCTCATGATGGATGAGCTTTGCCTGTTCTTTGCCTATGTACTCCTTTGTGTTTGGCTTCTTTTGCTTCTCTTTATGGAGAGATTTTTTAATAATAGATTTGTTTCCTTGAATAGATAGCGAACTATTGAGATTATTTACTTCTTCTTACATTAGTTTTGGTCTGTCATGTTTTTTGTAAGGGATTTGTTCCTTTCTATTAAAATGATAGTTTTTTGACTTACAGATTTGTTTATACCCTCAAGTTATAATTCAATGCCTGTAAGATCTTTACATTCTTTTTTGATTTGATTTTGATAATTTGATCTCTTTCTCATTTATTTATTTTACCAGTCTTGCTGGAGTTTATTAATTTTTTTAGTATTTTTAAAGAACCAACTTTGTTAAATTTACTTATTTTTACGGATGCTATCTATTTAATTGGATTCTTCCCTTTTTCTTATTTTTTTCCTTCCTTCTGTTTACAGAGGTGGGTGAGGATTAATTTGCTATTTTTTGAGATGGATAATTAGATAATTACTTTCCAGTTTTTCATCTTTCTTAAAATGTGTATTTAGGTCTATTGATTTATCTTTAGGCATGGCTCTAGTTAGATCCCAAAAATTTTAATACCATAGTTTTTAGATTTAACTCAAAAGATCTTTAAAATTCCCATTGTGATTTTTGGCTCTTTTGTTATTTAGAAATATATTGCTTATGTTATAATTATTTGGGGATTTTCTAATTATCTTATTGTTATAATTCGTATTTTAACTGCAGTAGTGGTAACAGAGAGTGTACAAATATTCTATGTATGAATTCACAGTACTAAGGAACATTCTATTATTTGTTGAGACTTGCTAAATTTATGGCTCGGTATCTGATTCCTTTTGGAAAATATTCAGTGTGGACTTTGAAGACATGTATTCTGTAGTTACTGGGTACAGCATTTTAAATATATCAATTATATCTTTTTTCATTATGCTTTTGATGTTCTCTATATCTTTACTGACTTTTTCTGTTCATTTATTAGCTACTAATAGAAGTGTGTTGGAAAACTTCTATTATTATATATATGTGTGTGTTTATGTAATAATGTATGTATTTTCCTTTTGTTACTGTCAGATTTATTTTATATATTTTCAGATGATGTTAATGAGAGCATAGATTTAGAGTAATTGTATCTTCTTAATTAATGAAATATTCCATTTATCTTTAGTAATGCTTCTTAAAATTTAAATTGTCTCATTGCAGCTACATCAGATTTCTTTTGGTTAGTGTTTGTAGCATTTCTTTTTTCATGCTTTTACTTCGCTTCTGAATACATATATCTCTAGGTGTATCTCTTGAAAACGTTTGATATTTTTATTCAAGTAAATCATCTTTGATTTGTAATTTGAATCTTTATATTTACATAATATTTTAAAATAATACAAATGTAAATTAAATATATTTAATAAATTTATGTTTAATGTAATCATTCAGATATTTGGGTGAAAAGTTGTATTTCTATTTGTTTACTTTTCTTTTTTTTTTTTTTTTTTTGAGACAGAGTCTTGCTCTGTCACCCAGGCTGGAGTGCAGTGGCACGATCTTGGCTCACTGCAAACCTCCACCGCCTGGGTTCACGCCATTCTCCTGCCTCAGCCTCCCGAGTAGCTGGGACTACCTGCGCCCACCACCACGCCCAACTAATTTTTTGTATTTTTAGTAGAGACAAGGTTTCACCGTGTTAGCCAGGATGGTCTCGATCTTTTGACCTTGTGAGCCACATGCCTCGGCCTCCCAAAGTGCTGGTCCATTTTTTTATTTGTCCCCTTTTTTCCTCACTTTTTTGCCTTTTAGATTAATCAAGTTTTAACAGTTATTCTGTCTTTCCCCTTTCCTCCATCAACTTGTTAGTCACTTATTTTTTTTTTTTTTACAAGAGTGTATCAGCTAAATATCAAGGCTGCCCTCTTCTTGTAATTTACAAAATGGATTAGCATATTCAAGTCTCTAGAAATAATCAGATAAAAACCTGTTTAACGTGATTTAATCCAGTGATTTTCAAACTTCTTTGACTGTGGAAACACAGTGGGGAAATAGAGGCTCCCAGAACACCCACTATTCTAGGGGAAACGCCCATGTAGAGGCTTACTCTAGCTGCATGACCTCCATGTTGTTTCTTAGAAGTTGTGATAAGATTTATAGATAATTTGGGGTTATATAGTAGGACAGCAACCAGCACAGTAATTTCTTCTTGCTGCCTGAAGCTTGAGAATTAGCCTAAGGGAGCAGGAATTAACATTGTTTTAGGAGCCTTCTGAAGAATATGCCCCTGGGGAAATGATGGCTCATCTACAGCAGGAGGTCAGTTGAAGGACTTGTATGAAGGACATACATTTGTGTATTACTTATTTCCTCCCAGAAAACAGTCTATGCTCATTGCAGTCCTTGGATGGGTGAGCTGGTGTTCTCAATCTCCCACTCTGGTTATTAAATTTAGAAGATATCCGATTTTAAATACTGTAAATTCCTGGTGAGTTATCCAAAGTTACAAAATCTACTTTTAAGAAGTTAAAACATGCTCCGAAGCTCTTTATGAGGTTGTTAGCTGTAAGCCAATTAAGTATAGGAATCCATCTGCCGTTATCAGAATAGTTAATGTTACTCCATTCTTCTTGACAATAATTAAATAGCATACATCTGCTCATCTAGAAGAGCGATCAACTCGTTAAGACAGAGGTTAAAAAGAAAAGGAGTTAACATCCTTTCCAAGAGGATTTGCATTTTAACTAGAACTATGAGAAAAAGAGTGACACTTGGCCCCAAGAAAAGTATCGCCAATGGAAAAGTTTCAGATGTTGTATGCCGAGTAAGATATCTTCCCCTTCTCTTACCCTGTAGGTAGGACAGAAAGAAAAGGGGGCTTGATGGTAAATGGTTAGAAAACAAAGTCTGATATTAGAAAGAAAAATATGATCACTTCATTCAGAATCAAAATTAATTTTCATTCATTGTAGAAAATGCAATTCCAAGAACTTGAAAATTCTAATCGCTTTTTTCCTTTCTCAGGTGTGTCCTCTTTAAGTATTCAATTTGCCAAACTCCCGAAGGGATTAAAGCATTTAAATTTATCTAAAACCTCATTATCACCTAAAGGTACAGTATTTCTTATTTACCTAACAATGTGTCTGAAATATTTCTGCTGTGCCTGCTACCTTAGTTAGAATTATTTGTAAATGTACTTACATTTAAAAATATATCTATTATATTAGTCTGGCAGTTTGAAGATAAAGACATTATGTAATTCAATGTTTGATGCTCTGAAGTGAAATGCTGTCAGTGTAGAGAATAATTTTGATATGTACATGTAGTCTTTAACTTTTAAAACTTTGAGTCAGGGAGCACTCTCCTGTCTGCCTCTATCCTCCTGCCTCACATTCCTAGATGCACCTGGTTGTGTTTATCTTGGTTCAACAAGTTGGCCTTTCAAACTGTCAGACAGACTGTCTGCTTTACAGAAAACTGTTGGGCCTAACTGCTGGATCACCACTGTAGCTCCCCTCTTTGTAGTTCTGTCTTTAGAGATTTCCTTATCTTCTCTCCAGGTGAGTTCATAAGTTCACTCACCTTCATTTTTTCCATCAAATCCTGTCAATTCTGTTATTATTTTGCCACAGCAGCACCACAATAATAATATTAGAAATTATCCTGCATTCATTGTGCCTTTGTATATCTTCACATTTTGCCCTGGATGCCTGAAAAAAATTTTTTTAATCTCCAAATATTCTCAGAGAGGTTCAGTTTGTTTTATAAAACTGTTTATCTGTGATAAACTCTGCTGAGATGTGTTCCCTGTTCCCAAGGCCACACAGAATCAATGACTGTTCCCATTGTATTCAAGATCACATATGTAACATTGTATAAATATTGTGTCTTTCCTGCTACACTGGGGCTCTCCTTGTGGCCTGTGCTTCTCTCATCTTTTTATCTGCAGCACCTGGCACTGTGCCTGGACTACTGTTTAACAAAAGTTTCTTGAACATCTTGCCATTTCTTAAGAAAGTCACTGTCTTTTGGAAACAGTATGTATAGTGGTTGAAAGTGTCAGTTCTGTAGTCAGATTGCCCAAGGTTGAATTCTGACTTTTCTACTTATGTGTCATGCATTTATATATAATGTCTTTGTTCCCAGGTGCCTCATTTGTAGGACAGAAATAACAGTATCTTATTTCTACACAGATAGTTAGAGTTGAATGATTTAATATACATACAGTATGGTTTCTGTCACAAAGTGCTTAGTAAACTGCTACCGTCACCCCCACCAGTACCAGCACCAGCACCACCACCACCACCACCATCATCATAATTATCATCATCCTGAGCTGTCTTATGTTTTTATATGCCTCAGTTTCTACCTGGAGCAACCTTAGTGTCCTTACCTGGAATGTCTCATGAAGTACTGTGCGTCCTGTGCAGATTCAGCTTCTATCTCTGTCTCAAAAAAAAAAAAAAAATTATTGGAGGTGGATTTTTAATTTAATTTCATTTTTTTAGAAGACAGGTTCTTGCTGTGTCACCCAGGCTGGAGTGCAGTGGTATGGTCTTGGCTTATTGCAGCCTCTACCTCCTGCGCTGAAGTGATCCTCCCACCTCAGCCCCCCAAGTAGCTGGGACCACAAACACGCACTACCACACCCAGCTAATTTTTTTGTAGAGACAGGGTTTCCATGTTCCCAGGCTAGTCTCGAACTCCTGAGCTCAAGTGATCTGCCTGCCTCAGCCTCCCAAAGTGCTGGGATTACATGCATGAGCTCCTGCGCCTGGCTGCTTCTATCTCACTTTCTCTTTGAAACGTTCTCAGACAACCCCCTCTCACCACACCTTGTATGACTAGATGCCCCTTTCTCTGTGTTCCATAGTTCTTTGTAAATTCCTCTATCTTAGCATGTGTCCATCGCATTTGATTGTGACTTAGCCTGTACATTTCTGAATAATAAGGGCTTTGCCTCATTCATTGCTGTGTCCTAGCACTTCTCAGTCTCTCACTGAATGTGCCTTGGATAAATGAGTAAAGCAAAGTCATCCCTTCATGATTTTATATCCATACCATCATACATTATTCTGAACATGCAGTTAAATTAAGAATGGTTTGAAATTGAGATTAGTTCCATAAGTACCATGATTTTATGTGCACACATTTATACACACATATTTAAGATTAAGGCATGAAAATACATTACCAAAGGGATTTCCCCGGGAGTCAGTGTTTTCCGACCTAGTGCCTGAAGCCATCTACAGATCTTACAGCTAAGTTTAACTCCTTTACATTATCACTGTTCTACTTCAGCAAATCCATTTTATATAAACCTTTTTCTGATCATTATCAATGTAGTACACATTTATGATAAAGATTTAGAAGATACTAAAAAGTATAAATAACAAGGCAGACCCCCTCTGAAGTCCCTTGTTCCTTAGTCATTTGTATTTCTTTTAGGGAAATCACTAAGTTTATATCCTTTGTTAGTTTTCTGTTTATAGTGTTAATCTTTTTAAAAAAAGTTTATATGACTTCTGTACATATTAAAAGCATTCATTATTTATTGTGTGCTCCATAGGTCTAGTTTAAGTCTTTTATAAGATAGAGTGGTTTTAAAAAACCTGATTATATGAATTGCATCTTAATTCTAGCCACCCCGGAGGCTGAGGTAGGAAGATGCTTGAGCCCAGGAGTTTCGGGTTGCAGTGAGCTATGACAGTGCCACCGCACTGCAGCATGGGTGACAGAGCGAGAACCTGTCTCTTTAGAAAACAAAAACAAAAACAGAAAACTGGTTATATTAATAATTCTTGATTATATTTATTTTAATTCATCTGTTCATTACTATATAACAAATAAAAGGATGTAGTGATCATTTATCCTTCTGAGGGCAAGTTTGGTTCTGAGGACCTTCAGTGCCACCTCTCCCTGATGTCCCTGTCCCTTTTAGATTGGTAACAGTGGGGAGGTCCTATGGGCAAAACTGGGCTTCTTCACCTCCTTATGATGAGGACAGCTCCACATTGCCTATACCCTTTACAAATAAGGGTCCTCCCATTTATTTCTTACTTGCAATAAAATATGTATATATTACAATATGTGTTTTAAGAATTAGCATTGTTTTATAACATGACTTGAAGAATTTTTATCTTATTTTAGTTTAGTTTATTTAGACGGAGTCTCGCTCTGTCGCTCAGGCTGGAGTGCAGTTGCACGATCTTGGCTCACTGCAACCACTGCCTCCAGGGTTCAAGCAATTCTCTTGCCTCAGCCTCCCAAGTAGCTGGGATTACAGGCATGTGCCACCATGCCCACCTAATTTTTGTATTTTTAGTAGAGACGAGTTTTCGCCGTGTTGGCTAGGCTGGTCTCAAATTTCTGACCTCAGGTGATCCATCTGCCTCAGCTTCCCAAAGTGCTGGGATTACAGGCATGAGCCACCATGCCCAGCCTGAGTAATTTCAAATTGCCCTAGGACAAAAATATCTTGAAATGTTTGTTTACTTTTTTAAAAAAATTGACTTCTTGAAGTATTTCACATAGGATCTGAAAGATACGCAGATTTAAAATGACTGGAGTTACATTGCAGTGTTAAGCTTCTGGTGAATCAGACTAGCATTTATATTCATGGCTCGATAATGCAAGACAGATTAAAAAAAAAAAAAACTCCCCATGACATCGCCACTGCCTCCAAATACCCTTTCTTTAGCTCAGATGTTAACTAACTCATAGTTTTCTGGATTTCTAGCAAATGTCCTGCTGGTTGCCAGATTATGTCAGCGCAGAGCCATCTGGTACCACCTTTTTCCAGCTGTAAACACTACAATAATAAATAACAGAGAATGGTCAAAATCGCTAGACAGCCAGAATCGAGAAAGGCATGTAAATGTGTTTAGTTAGGGCTGTAAGAGCCTTGATTTTTTTTCAGGTCTATACTTTTATAATTCTCCACTCTTCGTGGGCTTATTAACACAGGCCTCCTGTGAACATGGGCTCAGGGGGCAGGAGAGGAAATCGTTCGTGCTGTTTCAGTAGCATGAAGCTGAGCTGATAACATGATGCTCTCTCGAGTCTATTCAGATGTTGGACAACTGCCAAGTGCCCGCACTTGTCAAGGAGCATTTTGCTGTCAGGACTAATTTAGCCTTCTATTTTTGGAATTTATTTATTGAGTTTTGTTATACCTCAGTAAGGAAATGATTTTACAAATGATTTTCTTGATGAGAATCTGATATTGGCCCTATGTTTTGGACTCAATTATTCCATTAAAAAATACATTAATACTAATATCAGGACAAACTAAAGGAAGTTAGTCATTTAAACAGTTATAGAAGATAACCTCCGGAAAATAACCTTTTGTTATAAGCCACCGTACGTTCCTCTTATCTAACACAATTAATCACATTTCCTGCTTCTCTACTGCCAAGCTCTTGTTCTTGCCCCATTGATAGTTACTGCCTCTCTGGATAGTGATTATTCAGCTGTCTGTGTCTCCCGCTCCACTGGCCTTCAGCAAGTAAGATGGTATCTCAGAAGACCCTGCCTGGTACACAGTGGGATTTCAGTAAAGGTTTATTGGAATGAATATTCCTTGTGTAGCACTGACTTTTCATTGCAGAGTCTAACTAAGTTTTTCCCTAATGGTCTTTGCAATTTTTGAGGGTAAAAAGAAAAAGATCTTATTTATATTTATCTCCTAATTCCCAGCATTTTATTAGCATTTAGTAAATGGTGAGTTGACAGCCAAGAAGTTCTTTGCACTTAAATATTTTTTATTCGAAGTCTCGGTCTCCTGTATACCCACCCAAATGTGCACCCACTTTGAGAAATGGCTCAGTAACCTTTATCAGACACACACTAGAATCAGTTTATTATAACTCTCTGAAGTTGGGGAAGACAATGGCCTCTTTATCAGCCCCACACTGAACGTTCTAAGCTCACATCAGGGAGGTGCTCCAGTGGGAGGCTTTACCTGCAACCCATAGCTCTTGTAGTACCCTCACCAGATCCTGCTGCTATGACCAGAACTGTCTGTTACTGGCAGCCCTGACCTTGGCCCCTCTTCTCCATGAAGGGTCTGCCCAAATGTGGAGGGGAAAGAAAACCTTTTCCTGGTTCTCTTTAGAGTGATTGACTTAAGAACTTGAGTCTCAGTTTGATAGGTTGAGATTTTCAAAAAATTTTGCTGAAAACTAAGAAAAACAAAATAATTTATAAAAGTGTACCCAATTAAGAAATAGCCATATTTCTAAAGTATAGAATTTGGAACCATGGACTTTTGGGTAGAAACACGAAGAGCTTTGCTATCTCTTACATTCACATTATGCTAAGTAAAATCATCAGTGCTGTGGTGAGTGATTGAGTCTCAGTGAGTGATTAGACCCTTCTGGGCTCCCATTTGATAATGACACACCTCAAAGAGCTCCTATTCCCTTCTGAAAAGAAGTGGCCCACTAGACAACCATGACTAGCGAGCCCATCAATAATTGTTACCCACCTATAAGAGAACTTCGGTCTATCCATACAGAATAAGCAGCCTCCTCACATATTCATTATTTGTTTTCTGAGGTGGATTTGTCAGTTTAGTTCAGTTTATGTTAACTTGAGCCATTTATGTTTGTGTGTAAAGAGTGTATAGAATGTTAATTATACATTTTTCCTTGTGATTGCATCTTACATGGTATACAGATCATCTCCTGATTCTTTGTGAAATCCATTTTAATCCAAATGTTTCCTTGAACATAATACATTTAAGAAGAGCTGTATACTTCTCTTTTTAACTTTCCAATACTTTAAATAGCCTAAATTATCTGAATTTGGACATGCATCATTTAAATACCAGGCACTAACTCAAGAATCACCTGGCAGGATTAAGAGAAGGATAAACATTGTCAACTAGATTGCTTTCATCATTCTAAGGCTTCGGATTAAAATCCTTTCTGTCCTTGGACACATCAGAAGACATGGAGCAAAGGGAAACCAATTCATTACTCCTTCCGATTCAGTGAGGGGGTTGTATCTTTGACCAACCTGTTCTTCCTGAGGGTGTGTCAAAAGGAGACACAATCATAGCGCCACCTTTCGGGGACAGTGCTCATGGTTAACCTCAGTCCTGCAATTTGATGGAACTGTTGGGCCATTTATAGAAACACAAACCTCATTTTGTTTCCTGGAGTGCAAACTGAGCCTGGATTTTCTTGATGTTGCAGGGGTGAACAGCCTTTCTCAGTCACTCAGTGCCAATCCATTGACCGCCTCTACCCTTGTCCATCTCGACCTCTCAGGGAACGTCCTTCGTGGAGATGACCTCTCAGTAAGTTTTTCTTTCTTTATTCCATCTTCAAAGAAGCTGTGTTTAGTAAGCCTGGAATAATTCTAAACGTGACTTTGTAGCGCGTTTCCCTGCCTCTCTCTTTAGCATGACACCTTTGAATTATTTAGTTACTAGCTTACGAAGTGTTTTACTGAAAATTCCAGAGCCTTCATTAATTAAATGTCATATATCACCACAGTTATTTTTTTTCTCATTTAATGATGCTGAAGTTCACATTTTTTTTTTGAAGTAATGCTGTTGAAGAATTTTTGTTCTTCATTTAAAAACATTAGCTTACAGGGGCCGGGCGTAGTGGCTCACACCTGTAATCCCAGCACTTTGGGAGGCTGAGGCAGGCAGATCACGAGGTCAGGAGATCGAGACCAGCCTGGCCAACATGGTGAAACCCCATCTCTACTAAAAATACATAAATTAGCCAGGCATGGTGGCATGTGCCTGTAGTCCCAGGTACTCAGGAGGCTGAGGCAGGAGAAGCGCTTGAACCCTGGAGGTGGAGGTTGCAGTGAGCCGAGATTACGCCACTGCACTCCAGCCAGGGCGACAGCATGAGTCTCCGTATCAAACAATAACAGCAACAACAAAAACCCATTAGCTTACAGGTTAAAATTGCCTGGTAGGGAAGATTGGGGACATAAACTGAACTTTCTCATTATTTTTATTGTTACTGGGAAGATTGATGTGTTTTTATAGGTTACAATTGAAAGGGAGTATTGGGAGAAACCTGAGCACTCGTCTATTCTGTGAATAAAATAGGGAGAAGAGTGGTCTACACATAACCTGGGGCCATTTCTTCAGAGTTTGAGTGTGAAGACAAAAACTACTCCCTCAATTATAATAAAATTGTTGATGTAACTGAATCAATAATGTAATATTTGGCAGATCTTTGACACAGTGGATTAGGTATGATCTCATTTCCATATGAGGCGAATGTTCCCCTCAGGTCACCAAGATAGAATTTAGAAGAATTGTTTCTTTAACAACATGGCCCACACCCAGTGGCCATCTTTGGAGGGCCTTAATTTGCAATCCACTGCTTTGCCACAGGGCTGAAAAACACTGTGAAATTTATTCTTACTTCTCTTGTTTTGGTTTACCTGTAAGGCAGCAAGTACAAATGAAGGCCTTTTTGTATTTTTTTTCCTTTTCCTCTCCCTTGCACTTAAAATTATTTAAATGATACTTGATTCCTGGTGTGCCATGATTTTTCAATTCATTTTCCAGTTTCTGTTGTTACCTTCACTGACGGTTCATAAATCTGCTCCCTCCCAAAATAAAACAAGGAGGCCAATATGAAACCACCAAAATAATACTGTGGCAAAGTAGAAGAATAGAGGGAAGGGTGAAAGGAGAGGCTAACGATTATTAAGATTCAGCTAAAATAGGAACATTAATAGTCACCTAAAACAACAAAATAGCTCAAGATTTCTTTTTCTGGCCAGGGTGGGTCCTATTGTAGCTTGCTTCTGGGGAGTGGAACGATGAGGCCTGAGTGAGAGTGGGCTGGAAGGGAGAGTGGGTGAGAAAGACGAAAGTTCCAGGAGCCTGGTAGCAGGTGCAGGAGTTTACCTGACCCTGTGCCCTCAGGGAAAGCAGCCTAACAGGGCCTGGCCTCTTTGGAGAAGTGTGGCCAAATAGTCTTGTCACCATTTCATGGTGATAAGAGCTCCCCCAGCTGGTGGCTGGGAGCAAAGCCACAGTAAACTTAAAAGTCTCTTGAGACAATTTTTGCCAGGCAAACAGAGAGAGAGGCAGAGGATCTTCATGTGAGAGCAAAATGACTTTTCTGAATCAAAACTTTTCATAATGAAATCCATTCTATGGCTGGGTACAGTGGCTCACACCTAGAATTCCAGCACTTTTGGAGGCTAAGGCAGGTGATCTCTGGGGTCCAGGAGTTTGTGACCAGCCTGGACAACATGGTGAAACCCTATCTCTACAAAAAATACAAAAATTAGCCAGGTGTGGTGTCACATGCCTGTAATCCCAGCTACTCAGGAGGTTCAGGTGGGAGGATGGCTTGAGCCCGGGAGTGGAGGTTGCGGTGAGCCAAGATCATACCACTGCACTCCAGTGTGGGCAACAGAGCCAGACCCTGTCTTAAAATAAATAAGTAAATAAATGAATAAGAAGAAAGAAAGAAAGGAAGGAAGGGAGGGAGGGAGGGAGGGAGGACGGGAAGGGAGGGGAGAAAGAAAAGTCATTCTATGTGTATGGTTATTTTAAAGTGTTAAGTGTTTATAGGCTATTTTTTTGCTCTTCTGAATTCCTTGATAGGATTCTTCTGAAGCACCATATAGCCAAACTGCTACACATAGTAAATGTTTGCAAGCACATACTCAGTATAAGCTTGCTTGTTTTTGCAAGTATCCAGTGGTATCCAGTGAAGCAGAGGAGAATTAAGCTATTTGCCTGGTGGCAGGGAGCTTGGACTCAGTTTCTTATGGGTGGGCTCTGGCAGTTGCTACACATACAGGGTAATTCCATCTCTGTTGATGTTCAACATCTCAGTTGAACTGATCTGTTGATCAGTTTCATTATTTTGATGGCCTTGAATGGGAGGACTGGGGAAATTTAGGCATTGTGACCCCCTGAAACTGGAAGTGTCTTAGCTATTAGTGAAAACTTTTCAATGCACTCATATTACTGCCAAGTCATTCTTGTTAGCTTTGAGAAGTAACTAAGGGTAGGAAAATCATTATGTTGAACAGAAGAGAGGATAGCCTGAGACCATCTTATGGTTCAAATTCAGATTCGTAGTTCTGCAAACACTTTCAAAAGTGATTAGCATTTTGATAGAGTGACTGCAGTCCAGGTGGTATTTTAATCTCAGGAGTTAAAATGAATTAGCACTGTTCCAAAATTGTATAATAAAAATTAAACTAATCAGGAAAACTTAAGTCATGTGTAACAAAATGGGGGGTTGGTTTTCAAGATTCCATTTGGCCTTTTTTACTCAAACATAATTTTAACTATTCTTGGGATTTTCACATCAGGGAATGTAAAGGAATGACAGAAAATTCTGGTAATCCCCTTGGGAAGAGCAGAGAATGGTCTAAGAAATTCTGGGAACTTCCTTTTAAAACATTAACTTGCATTGTGTGTATATGTGTTTCTAGAATCCTAACATGTATCTTTTATTTTTTTTCCAGCACATGTACAATTTTTTGGCCCAGCCAAATGCCATTGCTCATCTGGATTTATCCAATACCGAATGTTCCCTGGACATGGTAAATTTAATACACACACACACACACACACACACACACACACACACACACATATATATATATTGCTCTGAGGGGTCTCAGAAGAGCTATTTAGATGGAATGTAGGGGACCTCTAATAAAAGATTCTCTTGGACCTAGAAATATTTGAAAAGAAGAGTACCTTATTTCTTTTTCAGGTCTGTGGAGCTCTTCTCCGTGGATGCCTTCAATATTTAGCTGTGCTCAACCTCTCCAGAACTGTCTTCTCTCACCGGTATAGATTTATTTCTGCTCTCATTGTCATCTGGAAGTGTCTTTTTCTGAGAAAAACTTGTAGTGATAAGGAAAACGGAGTGATAAAGGGTGAATATTGTGTATGAAAGAAGGCGGCTTTAAGCATTATTTATGAATGTTAGGCCTTGAACATTTTTGTTAATGTAGGTTAATGTTCTTATCAATAATTCCAGCCTGCCTACGTGAACTATGTGATAGCGCAGTATTTCTCGTATGTGGTCAGGCAATCTGTCTTAATATGGGAAAAACCCTTTTAGAAACTTTTATAGGTATTTTGCATGAATGAGGTTGGATATAGGTATAAACTACTTTTGGAGAGTAAAGAGAATAGTTATCTCAAAGTCATGCAATTTTACTTGTAGAAGTAATTGAGGGCCAGTCTGACTACTTCACTTATATACGCCTGACTATAATTGTTTGCAGAATAAGGCAGTAGATTAGAAGCAGCAAGGATTCACAAAGAGTAGCAACTTAGAATGCAAAGAGACTGTAGAGGAATTATCAGAGGAATTATGAAGAGTACATGGGTTGTATAAGTATGGAATCTGGGAATATCTAAATAATTAATACAGTTCAACACTTGGCATTTATAATTATGACCATAAATTATAAATATATTTAGTTATTATATGCTTTTAAATAATATGGGTATTGGTTAATATTAGAAATATTTTTATTTTTGCTAATTTGTAAAGGCCTTATATATTTAAAAGGATAACCCTCACTTATTTGGAAAATTCAGTTTTGTAGCATGCTTTATTCCATAATTGTGCCTTGCAAATCAATTACTTTGTATATTAAAGTACTATTTTTTATTACTTCAATATTGATTAAATCTGTACAGTAGCAAAAATATGCCACAAATACCTCCATAGATTAAAGTTAGGGAGTGTTACATCTGAAAATATAATGGTGGGAAAAGTAGAATTTTCCATGGTAACTATATTTTGGGGAACATTTGAGAGTTTTAATTGAAACCTAGTCAACTCATATATTTGAAGCCAGCTTATAAAGCCATGCTTTGGTGGAGCAGTAATTGACTGGGGAACTGGGTTACAAGATGAAAGCACAGACTATAAAGGTTTTTGTATAATCAGCACTTTTGAGTTCACAATACTGTGAATTCTGTGATGACTGGTCTTCAGTAGAGCTGTTAAGCTTATAGAACAGAATTGCGCTAACAAATTGTCTTGTCTTCCACATGAAAGGTTGTGATTAAACTGTTTAATACCTAATACCTTACCTAGATATAGTTGTAGAAAGCCCTTAGTAATTTTGTTGAAATTACTGCATTTACGTTGAGGTGTGGATTGTCAGCCAGGCTTTTCATTCTTTTATTCACAGATAATTTCATAAGTGTATCCGTCAGGATAAGTTAGATTGTTCCACAGTAACAGTGACCCCTTTCCCCCAGTGTCCATGGCTTTCAGTAACAGTGATTTTGTGACGTGTCCATTGTGGGCTGGCATATAACCTTCACTCCAGGAGGCAGAGTGGCCTCCTATCTAGAACATTCACAGTCATATAGCAGAGAAAAAGAGATCATGGCAGTGCACATACTGGCTCCCAAGGCTTCTCTCTGAAAGTCACACGCGTCATTTCTGCTCACGTCTCACTGGCCAAAGAGAGTCACGTGGCCAAGCCTGCTGTCAGTGGAGGGATGAAGCATCATCCTCCTTCAAAAAGGGGCAGTGAATATTTGGAAACACTGGAATACTCAACACTAAGACAGAGTAGTAGGAGGAGAAATGTGTTTAGAGTAAGTTAACAGTATTTTCTCAGCAGGAAGTGAACAAAAATATACAAGCTTACATTGTTCCACCATATGGAAACAGAATTGTTTGAGATTTCTTATATCACGCAGTCTACCAGAATTGTCTTTCCTCTTAGTTTTATTTTTCATCTTCTCAGATAGAGATTTTTGTTGTTTCGATTTTTCTTCTCAAATAGCCTTCAATTGTCCTGTTTTAAAACTTAAAAAAAAAAAAAAACTGTCAAATATTGACAGATTTTCCCAGATCTCTGTACATTAAATATTATTGAATATTATGTGATTGAGCTAAACCACTAGGATGCTCTCTGCCCTGAGATTCCATGAGTCCCTCCACAGAATATGAATAACTGTCATTAAATGAGTGCTTACTCTGCATCAGCTAAGTGCTTTATATATACTGACTTATTCAATCCTTCCATCATTTCTATCAGATAGAACAGAGCAAGCAAAGTGTTCATTCAGATTCCATCTTGGACTCTTAAATCCTGTTTTTCTTAAACCCTTATCATATAGTGTGGATGCTACCTCATTATTGGGCTGTATGATTTGATCCACATACTTTTCTCCATAATAGCAAGGGGATGTATTCGGAGGTTATAGCCATTTTATTTTGTAGTTTTGTCTTTAACTGTTCTAATAGTTGGCCTGAAATGATTAGGTTTGTGGTATGGACATAGTAGCTGAATAGGCTATTTGTAATGCAGGCTTCATGCCATTTGGACTTTCTGTGCTGTTTTAGCTCAACATCAGATCACAATCTTGTTGCGTGTGAAACCTGCTACATCTAAAAATATTGCCAAATGCAGGTATTGATCTCTAACATTTTGTGCCACCCAGTGGGAAAGCTTTTAAATTGGTGAGAAATATACATCTTCTCTGACCTCCTATTTTTAAAAATTCCAAACATGGAGTTTCCTGATCAAGAGGTAAAAGACAATGAATTCATTGGATATGAAGAATAGCAATGAATTATTTTATGAACTAAGTATTTCTTTACCTCACTTAAGTGGTTCCTTTAATAATATTGGCTTTATGGCTTTAGGTTTTGGACATTTATTTGTTTCTATTTACTTTTAAATTTCTACAGAGAATATGACTGATTTGTAGATTTCATAGTGTCTGAATAATCAATGAATATGTTTGATGAAGGTATAACCGCTTGTATAACTCTTGTGTTTTTTTCAGGAAAGGAAAAGAAGTACCTCCATCTTTCAAGCAATTTTTTAGTAGTTCTCTGGCTTTGATGCACATCAACCTTTCAGGCACAAAACTGTCTCCTGAGCCCTTAAAGTGAGTGGTTAATTCACTTTCTCCAGAGCTTTTAAAGTTCAACTTGTTTTTATGAATGTGCTTGAGGGAAGGGAGAAAGATATATAATCCAAAGACAAAAACCACAGATGAGAATACCTTTTTACTGTGGGGCAGAAAAATAAATTAAAATTTTAAAAAATACATCGTGCACTATTGATATTATTGCATCTTCTAAGAAAAAACATCTTTTGGTTTATGACCTTGGCAGGAGTCACTGATCTACAAAAGTTGTATTCCCAGGTACTTACTATTGCTTTTATATTAACCTCTGTTCATTCCATTTCAGGCATATTCACGTGTGTGTGTGTGTGTGTGTATGTGCGTGTTTTCATTAACATTTACTCTAAATCTTTCTACTAATAGTAATAAACTCTAAACACATTGTATGTATGCAACAGAATGAATTTTTAGCTACTTTGGTTTCTGAATTACTGAGGTTAGTATGGGCTATTTGGCACTTTTATTTGGCAGCCAACTTATGGGTTAATATCCCTAGTGTAGGTATAGTGGTGAAGTTAAAATTGTTAGCTAAATTGAGGTTTGAGAATAATTTATTATCCTTGAGATTTCCGTTCACTATTGCCAGAAATAGTCAAAAGTTTACTGTACAAGTTCAGTGAATTTGACTCTAGGGTCAAATTCTCTTTGAGTCTAAAGAAGGTATTTTGAAGTAATGATTATGAAAGTTGTCAGATATGCTCAGTTATATGCATGGATTTCTCCCTTCCCAGCTGACTGTAAATCAGCATTTAATTTTTCACTTATAATGTGTATGAAATGTTAAAATTAATGTCTGCTATTCATCTTACTAGAAAATTAAGCTTCATTTAATTTATAAATTATCTTTTCTTTTCCTTTATTATTTCTGTTTTAAGAGGTATGAGGTTATTGTTTTCATATAGTACCAGATGATCAAAACAATGGATGCCTTTAAAAAAGTAGATCCAGGCCGGGTGTGGTGGCTCATGCCTGTAAACCCAGCACTCTGGGAGGCCGAGGTGGGCAGATCACTTGAGGTCAGGAGTTCGAGACCAGCTTGGCCAACATGGTGAAACCCTGTCTCTACTAAAAATACAAAAATTAGCCAGGCATGGTGGTGTATGCCTGTATTCCCAGCTACTCAGGAGGCTGGAGGCAGGAGAATCGCTTGAACCCAGGAGGCAGAGGTTGCAGTGAGCCGAGATCACGCCATTGCATGCCAGCCTGGCGACAGAGTGAGACTCCATCTCAAAAAAAAAAAAAAAAAAGTAGATCTAGTCAAGTGCTGAAAAAAAAAGTCTGATGTTATGTTATAGCAGGCTTAAAAAATGTTGAGTTAATATATTTGGGATCCCTAAATATAATAGCCACAAATAATAAACACCTCATGATTTGGCTGTTTGTATGGATATTAAGAAAGCTATGAGAATCATATTCTAAAGTTCCATTATAATCATACTCATTTACATATTCATTCAAGTAATACTGAGCATCTACAATGTGCTGGACACTGGATGGCAGAGTAGGAAGCAAAACCAGAGAGGGTCCTTGTCCTGGTAATGTATTAGCAGGAAATTAGCATATTCAAATAGTTTTCTTTTTTTAATTCTTTCAATCTTGTTGACTTTTGTATAATATAGAGTAACATTTTATTGGTTAGTGTAACTGATTTTGTGGAATGTTTCACTTTGCAACAAGGCTGGACTTAATGTACTTTGTTGCACAAGTATACCTGTAAATGTTGTACTTCAGAGATATTTTGTAATTGTTAAATCTTGGACCTGATGTTATTGGTGTGAATGTTTGATAATGTTAAGTCAGTAGTCTCTTCAGCTCTGTGTTTTAATCAGTAAAAATTTTAATATGGGGAGAAAGGCTTCATGGCTGAAGATTATGTAAATAAAATTCCACATACACATTTAATGTGATATAATTATTTGAAAAGAACACAAAACTGAAGTTCTCCGGTTTATGTGTGAGAGGGTGAGGATGAAAAGGAATTTGCACAGTACTACCCTAAACTAGACACTGTGCTGGGTGCTTACATATGGCCTGTCACCTTTAATGTTGATAACAGTGATGAGAAGTTGGTATCATTATCCCCATTTTACAGCTAAGGATATTGAGGCTCAGAGAAGCTAAGTAATTTGCCCCAAATCACTATTGGAGATTGGGTTTCCTGAGGAGCCAACTTTGAGATGGAGATTAGCAAATAGGATATTTATAAGGACATTCTCTTGGGATTGCCATCGGTGAAGAGGGATCGAGAAAGCAGGATCAGACAGAAGGGAGAAGTTGCACTGGGAGGCTCTTCCAGTAAAGAGGAAGAACCCAGAGTGGGTTCTGGGAAGTGCCTAGCAGTGTCTGCTGCTCTCAACCAGCTGTCATGGGCTCAGCAGTGTTCCCTACCTCATTCCGCCTTCAACTGCACCAAGAGGGGCAGAAACCCTTGTTTCTCTAAGGGTTTGGGATTAGTAGCAGTGAGAGAATAAACTAAAACAACACAATTACTTTTGAGAGAACGCTTTAAGTTTGGACATAACAATATTTTTCCCCGCAAGTTTCCCACTTAATTTGAGATTCTTTTACAAGGAAATTGGGGAAGTAGAGTGTCTTGTGGGAGGTGGAGGTGGGAAGGAAGACAAAGAATATGACTGCTTACTTTATTGTTGTGATTTTCCTTTGAGGCCTTTTTTGGTCCATGTTAATGTATTTCAAGGGAGGTTAGAGAACATGGTGACGCTGTTCCTTGATGTTTTCTAAAATTGCTAGAATAATCTGGTCCATGTGTGTCACAAGGATGTTCGTTGCTCCAGCATCACTCAGAGTGCAGTGTGAGTTCCTGCTTACTGCTCATTCTTGGTCTTTCGTTTTCCCTCCCTCAAGTCTTTCTTCCTGGACATCCCCTTTCTCCCTGCCATGTGGCACCCATTCTCTTTGACCCCATCTCTCTGGCTGAGTATTTTTCATAAACCTGTTGAATGTGCTACCCTGAAATTATAACTAGTGCCACTGATCTAGAGCTGGAAGAATTAAATTCAAATTGTTCTCTTAAGCAATTTTACAATAGGGATTGGGGATCTAGAAGATGATTGTTAAGGCAATTTTGCCATCATTAGGTTAAAATAAACATCATATTTTGCTATAGAATTTTTCCCCAGTGCCCAGTATGCTTTATTGTATTTATTCTTTTATTTTACTAGGGACAGTTTCTATGGGTTATTTATTTTCACTAGTCTCATGAGTTGTTGCCTCCTAATCATTGGCCTTCTGTAGTTAAATGCCTTAAAGCATATCATTTGTTTTCTTGGCCTTAATTCACATGTGAGAAAAGTAGGAAGTATTTTCCTTCCGTCTAAGCGTCATAAAAATACAACGTTGAAATATGTGTCTAAGTCCTAGAAACTCAGCATATATTGGAAATAAAAGGGGCCTCTTTGGTAATATCCTAACTCTCTCATTTTACTGCTGAGAACTTAAGACACACACAAAAAGTGATGTGCTTAAGGTCATTCAACCAGTTGCCGCTGAGCTGGGACATGAGGACTGGCCTTTTGGTTTTCAGCCTCCAGCGCTTTCAGTGACTCAATACTGCCCCCATGAAAGAAAGGGCACATAAGTAATTTTTAGGAAAGGGAAGCAATTTAATAAGTATTTGAGCAAGTACATAGATGAGATATACCCAGCCTTTCTCATAGGACAGTGTTTTAGAATAAGGGACTAGTGAACTGAATTTAAAAAGTGAAAAGGAAGGCACTTACTTCCAGCCTCCCAACAGGGTCAGGGAGCGGGAGGAGGTGGGTTTTCATAGCTGGAGGCAGCCAAGCCCCTGTGTGTTCCATGCCACTGCTGGGTTCTCTCTTAGTAGGTAAAGCCAGAGAATCACTAGAAAAGAAAATCTCAGAGACTTGGGCATAAAATAATTCCCTACCTTCCCACCTCACCCTTACCCTAGGGTATTTTTGGGGTATGCTGAGTAGAGGTCCTTTTCCTGGCAACATGGAAAACAGGTAGTCACCCCCAGTTAATAAATACCTGGGTTCCACTCTTCTAGTACTTACCACTGGCAGCCTTGTGTTAGAGTTATTGGCATACCTATCTGTTTTCCTTGCTTGAGAGCAGGAACCATCTTTCTGTGTTTTTCACAAAGTCTGATTTAGGGTCTTCTGTCCACTTAGTATAATTTAGTGATTGTGTGTGCATGTGTGAATTTTCTGTTTCAAGCTTGCTTGATGGTGTTGGATTTTATAGGACTGACTTGTCAGAGTGGATCCAAGTGATTAGTCTAATCTCCTCAATTTGCAGATGAGAAAATTCCTTTTCAGAGCAGTGATATATGATTTGTCCCGGCTCAGCAGGTAGTTGGACAGGCAGGATCCTGGACTGCGATTCAAGACATGTGCTTTGTTTTATACCCTTGCCCACCTGCTACTGTAGGTCATTTAATAAAGTCATCTAGATGTAATTTCACATCTTGGTATAGTATGGAGCCTGACTTCCTCACTTACATGTTCCTTAGGGAAAACTAGCTTTACTTTGCAACTCTAATAAACAATTGCTTAATAATATTCTAAACATTATTAAAGCTCTTCTCAAGCAGATGCAGGTGGGAATTTATCTGTGATGAGCACAATTTAATTTCAATATGCAATTAGAGGTGTGCTGTTGGTTTATTTGCATAGGAATAGCAATCCTGCCAGGTTTTACATTTATGATGGGCTCACTGCCTGTCAGGCAAAAGAATGCTGCAGAGTCAGTCTTTCACTGTTGTTGTGAGGCAGAAATGCAGTTGGCATTTTAAAAAGTAAGAGGGTGCTTGGTGCTTGACCTGTGATTCAGAAAAGGCAGTCTGCTTTCTCTAGACTTTCTTCAGTGTGCTTACATTTTTTCTTTTGGGCAATGTGTGGAATGTGTATCTAATATATGTGTTTCCTCCCCTCAGAGCACTGTTATTGGGCCTGGCTTGTAATCATAACTTGAAGGGGGTTTCTCTGGATCTCAGCAACTGTGAGGTAAGAACACCCTTAGATTGTATACTGGAATAGATAATAGCCTCAACCGCTTTGTCTTTTTCCTGGATGAAATGTGATAGATAGTGTGATTCCACAGGGTGTAAATGAAGCAGAAAAATACATTATACAAGTTTATAACATTCTGTACTTTGCAAGTTTCTTCTACAGACAGCCATAGAACACCATTTAGAAAACTTTCAAGTATGGTTTTAATGACTTGGGTTTTGTTGTTGTTGCTGTTGTTGTTCCATTCTTGGTGCCGGATGGCTGAGTATTTTATGATGAAGCCTTGAGATATAAAACCATAGACTTGCTTTGCCATCATGAAAATGAAACATGCAGCATTTGTTGCAGGGGATAAATGTGTATAACTTAACTTGGATTTTGTAGAGCGTGAAAGAGAATGGCTGTCTTATTAATTTTACTTTGTAATATCTTGATTTAAAACAAGAAAATTAACATACCTCTAAAAAGTATAGCAATTTCTAACACTTCCTATCAAAGAGCTCATAGAGAAGAATTGAGACTAAAGTGTCTATATTTTACAGGACACCTAAACTTTTACTATGTTTGAAACTTTTACTTTGTGTGGCTAGTAAGAAGATACCCAGATACAAACTATATGGCCTGTTCAGAGCCTGACTTAACATGTCAAACTTTACCACTTCTTCCCAGGAAAGGAGATAGAAGTCTCCTTATTCCTATTCCCGGGCCTTTACACTCACTGTTCTCTCTTCCCCAGCACTCCTACCATGTCCCTCTTCCTCCACCTCCCCAAGACCTCCCTTTCTTTGAGGAATTAACTCACGTGCAGTCTCCTGCATACGTGCATCAGCCTCCTAGGCTATGCAGTCCTGGATGAATTGGTTAATATCACTAAGTCTCAATTTCTGTGCCTGCAAAATGGAGATAATAGTACCACTCCCAAGGGGTTGTTATGAAGTTTAAAGGAGTTCTTTTTGAAAAGTGCTTCTTAGGGTATCTGGTACACAGAAAAGTTGTTTGCTCTTGCTGGTTTCCTATCTGTCTGCCAAATTTCTTTCCTGCCTGCTTCAGCCGTTTGTGATCTTGATCTTTTCTAATTATCTAACCCTTAATGATAATAGCATATACTTGGACGCTAAAGCGCCAGTCGTACCTTGCATAGGTATTAAATTAACTCCTGTATGCTTGGATGTAACTTTCTGGAGGGCAGTATATATGTCATACTATATTTTGTATTTCCCCTATCTCCTAGCAAAATGCCAGGCACCAAGCCAATACTAAATATTGAGTAAAATTAATGCTTTGCCTCTATGAAAATTCTAGAAATGGACAAGTCTGAATTTGTACCATATAAATTGTTAGTGTAGTATTTTTCATTAGTTTCAAGCTGGAGTGAACACCAATTATGTGATTGAACAGTCTTATTGTTTTGAAAAAAGAAAAGCAAAAAACAATACAGAAAGACATATTGTTAAAAAAAAAAAAAAAAAAAACCCAGACAATAGAACCCTAAAAAAACTAACCTTACATTGTGGAATTTTCATATGCACATTAATTATCTT
>NW_012108253.1:1319375-1320109 GCF_000951045.1 Mandrillus leucophaeus | reverse complement strand
GTGATCTCAGCTCACTGCAACCTCCGCCTCCCGGGTTCACACCATTCTCCTGCCTCAGCCTCCTGAGTAGCTGGGACTACAGGCATCTGCTACCACACCCAGCTAATTTTTTGTATATTTAGTAGAGATGGGGTTTCACTGTGTTAGCCAGGATGGCCTCGATCTCCTGACCTCGTGATCCACCCGTCTCGGGCTCCCAAAGTGCTGGGATTACAGGCGTGAGCCACCGCACCTGGCTACTGTAAAGAATTTTTGACCCAGATTTATTTCTTCTCCTGGTAGGGGGAATAAATCCAGTGATGGATTTTAAAATCAGATTAGTATGAGTGTTATAGAGGGTAAATGATGGTAAAATATGGTAGTTGAGATTATTGGGAGAAAAGGGAAAACAGTCTTAAAGTAGGAAGTAAAAGTGTTTGGACAGGGAGCTTAGAATAATTTAAGGAAGTTATTTTTGATTTTGCCATATGCTGGTTCCTTTACTGTTCGTTCTCACCTTTCCTAATAAGTTGGCTTGTAGTTCTCAGGGTATTCTTTATTCCCCTGAAATAGGCATTTCACACT
Source organism: Mandrillus leucophaeus (assembly GCF_000951045.1). Classification (NCBI taxonomy): domain Eukaryota; kingdom Metazoa; phylum Chordata; class Mammalia; order Primates; family Cercopithecidae; genus Mandrillus; species Mandrillus leucophaeus. The sequence goes on along the minus strand of NW_012108253.1, from coordinate 1,319,545 downwards.
CATTAATTTGAATGAGAGAAGAGACTTACACTTCATGTTATTAAAAAAAAAAGTGCCCTGTGGGTATTTAGAACATATGGAGTTGCTTTCTTACAATACAAACATCATTGTTATTTGGAAAATTAAATCTAAAATGTTGGTCTATAGTCTTTTGGATCTGTGATAACTAA
>NW_012108253.1:1311039-1312625 GCF_000951045.1 Mandrillus leucophaeus | reverse complement strand
GGTGGACCACGAGGTCAGGAGTTCAAGACCAGCCTGGCCGAGATGGTGAAACCCTGTGTCTACTAAACATATAAAAATTAGCTGGCAGTGGTGGCAGGCTCCTGTAATCCCAGCTACTCAGGAGATTGAGGCAGAGAATTGCTTGAACCTGGGAGGCGGAGGTTGCAGTGAGCCGAGATTGTACCACTGCACTCCAGCCTGGGCGACAGAGTGAGACTCTGTCTCAAAAAAACAAAAAAGCAAGTTGGTGTAAACTTTACTGCTCTATTAGATCAAACTACTAAATTAGCAATAACTTCTAATGTGGTTTTACAGTCCTGATTAAATATCGTGACTGCCAGCAGTCTAACATCTTTTATTCAGTTCTGTGATAAAACTGAGATGGTTCCTTAATTATAGGTAAACTGAGGTCAAAAGAGGTGTAAATAATATAACTACCAATGGCAGACCCATGATGAAAATACTGTCCTGATTCTCTGTTGCTAATAGTTATATTGACAGTGATAATTATTAGACTACTAAGTATGGTTAGGCATTTTCTTCTCAAATAAATTGATAGGGGCCGTGTTCCCAAAGATTGCTATATACCTTGTCCCTTAAACTCCTTTGTGATCTATTGAGAATAACTTTCAGATAGTTATAGTAGAAGAACTGTATAAAACTGATATTTTGCATGTCAAAAATTGCAGACTATTGGCAGTTTCGTAAAGTTCAACCTAATTGCTAGTAGACTTTATCTTTTATAATTTTTTTTTTAATGAAGGCAGGAATTCAGGTCAAATGGTTAATCTCTGATGATGGGATTGAACAGTATTGTTATGATAATTCCAACTTCATTTTGGCTTTTCACTTATGCATTATATGATAAATTGATACTGCTGATATGGGGGTCTTAAAAGTATTGTAGTACCATGTTCTCCCCACTTACAACTTGAATCACAGTACTGGCGACCACATTTATAAAGTCACATGTTATGTTGATGCTCATGAAAGTTGGTAAAACACAAAATTATTTTTCTAAACTATGTCATAGTATTTTATCACATTTTGTTTCTTAGGCCTAGATGTCCACATTTAAGTAGATTTCAGTTTACTTCTCTTCATGATATAATAAATCTCCCCCCAAAAGTGTTTGGATTTCCGATATAATTCATGCTGGAATGCTTGACACTTTGAGTGTTAACTGTTTGAGTCTTTAATCATCTGTATTTGATATTGCAGAGTTTATGTAATCCTCTTAGAAGCTCTTTCTATCACAGAAGTTTAAAATCATGAATATGTATATTTTCTTTCTGCCTGTTCTCTATTTAACTACAAACCCTCTTCACTCTTAGCATACCAGTCAAAATCATAGCAGCTTCAGCCCTTGACTTTTCCCGATGATCATATAAATCTAGTCTTAAAATCCAAAAGGTGGGGAGAAATGAAATTTCTCCTTGATACCATTGTCATCTTGGGAAGTTACTTTTCTGAGGATGACTTACTCAGGCTGAGGGGCTGGCAAACCTGGGACAAGTCAAGGTCCAGAGCGTTCAGCTGGCAGGTGTTGATCATCCTGCTGGGGTTGGGGGAGGAGGTGGGGAGGG
>NW_012108253.1:1300405-1310258 GCF_000951045.1 Mandrillus leucophaeus | reverse complement strand
TATGGAGTTGCTTTCTTACAATACAAACATCATTGTTATTTGGAAAATTAAATCTAAAATGTTGGTCTATAGTCTTTTGGATCTGTGATAACTAAGGTAATAAGCACTGAAATTAACCTCACATTTTCAGGTAACTTCTATACTTATAGGAAAAAACTTCTATGTTCCTTAAGGCATTTTGCATTAATGATATCATCACCTCTGTTTCTTTCCCTTGGTCTTTTAGTATGGAAAAGGAGTCTGTCTTGTATGTGAAAATGACTCAAAGTAGTTATGGGAGGCGAAAGAGTGAGCTAAGGGTGAGCACTTTGGAATCAAAAGGCCCCCTTTGAAACATGGCTCACTTACTTGGCTTATTAGGTGACTCACCTTCTTTCAGCCTTTGTTGCTCATCTATTGAATGGAAATAATGGTTTTCAAGGCTAGCGTCTGGCACAACGTCAGTACGCCAGCCCAGCATATGTGAGCCATCATCTAGGGTGTAAAAGGTTTGCGATGGAGGAGCTTTATTTGGAATGTCAGAATTGGTATCATAGGTCAGTATTGCCCTTCTAAAAATTTTTATTTAGCAGCTTTATGAATATTCAATCTTTATCAAAAAATTTTTGGGAATTGCCTTCAAAGCTGTTTTACATCTTTCAATAAGGATTACTCTCATCAGCTTATTGGTGAGACAAATTCTTCTTGAAACCTGATTTTTTTGACACAAGACAGTATTATACTTCATGGCCAGATTAGCTTCAGGATGGCCTGTGGCTGATCCTTATTCATTCTCAAAGGGTTAGGATTTAGTGTCAGTACAGATATTCAGAGAAATGTGTGTATTCCATTGCCCTCTAGGTTAGTTCTGAAGAGCTTCAAAACCATTTTATATGGCAGTAGTGATATTGTCATTCATGAGTATTCTTCCCATGTACCCAGGTATCTGAAGAGAGGCAATGGATCTATGCATTCTTTTGTTTTTTTAATTGAGACGAAGTCTTGCTCTGTCACCCAGGCTGGAGTGCAGTGGTGCAATCTTGGCTCACTGCAACCTGCACCTCTAGGGTTCAAGCTATTCTCCTGCCTCAGCCTCCTGAGTAGCTGGGATTACAGGCATATGCCACTGTGTCTGGCTAATTTTTGTATTATTAGTAGAGATAGGGTTTCACCATGTTGGTCAGGCTGGTCTCAAACTCCTGACGTCTAATAATCTACCTACCTCGGCCTCCCAAAGTGCTGGGATTACAGGTGTGAGCCACTGTGCCTGGCCATGTGCATTCTTGTATGTTTAAAAATCTTATAACTTCATAGTTATACATTAAGAGAAGAATTGGTAAATGATGGGACTAAATTCTTCAAACTTAATCTCCTTCCAAATGAGAGACAAAAATCTCTAATACTTCAGAGAAGATGCAAAGGGCAATTAATTATAGTTGTGGCTTAGTTGCAGGCCTGGGTGTGGGAGTTAGTTTCTTGAAGTGGAAACTTTTCTGAAGATGATCCTACAGTTTATTGCAATTCATGATGAGTAGAAAAAAGAACATCAAATACTGACATTGATAATGTGTTTTGCAGCAATTGAATAGAAACTTTTACAGTTTCATTCCATTTGATAATCATTCAACCAACCTTGAGGCAAGCATCATTGTAGTTCCCCTCACCTATCACTTCCCTGTTAGGCCAGATATGGAGTGCAGAATTGCAAATGTTTCACGTGACAGGATGCATATATGAAAGCAATGAATATCTGCACCCATTTGCACCTTGAAAATGACTATATTTGCCTGAGCATGGTGGCTCATGCCTGTCATGCCAGCACTTTGGGAGGCCAAGGCAGGCAGATCACTTGAGGTCAGGAGTTCAGGACCAGCCTGGCTAACATGGTGAAACCCGTCTCTACTAAAAATACAAAAATTAACTAGGCATGGTGGTGCACGCCTGTAATCCTAGCTACTTGGGAGGCTGAGGCAGGAGAATTGCTTGAACCTAGAAGGTAGAGGTTGCAGTGAGTCGAGATTGTGCCATTGCACTCCAGCCTGGGAGACAGTGAGACTCTGTCTCGAACAAACAAACCAACAGACAAGAAAACAACTGTATTTATATACATCCTTCTTAGGTATTAGATTGTTATTTGGCATTAAATCCTGCTAGAAAGTGGGCATTATGAACTGGATGTTGTCTAATCATTTTTTCTGTCCTTGGAGAAACCTGTACCATTCAGTTTTATGTATGAAAATTTCCCAGGATAAAAATTAATTTAAAAAAATTACTATTGGAACCCCTATGAAAGAATAGTAGATAATTTGGGGGTCATTTTATATTTTTGCCATATCTTTTTAAATGATAAATGATATTAAGGAAGGAAAGTAAATTATTGAAAGTTCCTTCTAGATTTTAATTTTCCTTGCTGTCCTTATCCCCATTATGGATATTTGAGTGTTTGATATTACTTTTTCCTTAGTAATGAGTAAGATCAGAAATGTTCCACTTTCCTTGAGTGAGAGGATACTACTCTCTTGAAAGAAATGTGATTTTATTTTTAAGAGTTCAAAAAGTGTTCATCATTTTAGTCACATTTACTTCTCTTTGATCTTGCTTTCTTTTAAATAATGCTAGTGTGTGGGATCCAAATAAGGGTAATTTAAAAACCAGTTTTACATGCACACATGCAGACAGCCTCTAATTATGCAAATTCATTTAAAAGGATTTTCATTTACAGTAATGAAAAAGCTTTTACTGTTTTGGGAAAGCTTTAGCTTTTGGAGAATTTTAGACATTTAATAACCTGTGACTTAAATTGAATGTTCTTGGTAACTGAAGCGCAGTTATTTTTGTATCTAAATTTTTGTTTTGGGAGCAAATTTTAGTTAGAAGTATTGTTCCTGACTCTCTGCTTTTTTACGTTTTGTATTGATAGAGACTTTAGCTTCTTCTTTATTCTTGTTCTGCATACTGCTGATAATGTTTTCTGTTTTTTCTCCTTGGGCTTTCATTAGCTTGGCCATTGTGTAAGTACTTTATGAATCAATTAGAATATATTGATACATTTGATTATTTTTTAAGTATTGGAAAATATGTTTTATGTGTATATGCTGCAAATGTTATCAGTAAGGAGTATATATAAGCAAAGTTAAACCTTTAAATGTTACCTATATTTTCTATTTCTATAAATGGAATATTTTTACTATACAATGATAGAACATAGACATTTTCTAACAGAAATTTTATTTCTCAACAAGTAAATAACTCTCAGCAAATATGAAATTGTAAAGACTTATGCATTTACACTTACCTTCTCAAAAGCATACTTTTTTCTTGCTCTAAAAATCAAATTGTTTTTGGAGAAGTGTTTACTTAAATTAGTTCTTGTTTTAGCTTTGACATAATGTATGTACACATTTAATTCTTCAAGTTTAAACAAGCTGTGACCAAGAGCCATGCTTTTCAGAACTATCTGTAGTAAATAAATTTTTATGTTTTTTAAACTTCCAATCTATCATAAACCAATAGATTTATAAAATATAATAAGAATAAAATACAAGAAAGATTTAGAAAGATGTGAGATATGCAAGCCCCCAATTTTTGTGATTAGATACAACAGACCTAAAATGTTTACTACTAAGGTTTCTAAAAATTTTTACACTCAATTTCTGTACTTATTCATCTCAGATTTTGAGTAGCAAGGTGCTGGGGAAGATGTCCAGGTGTCATGATGAGACAGGCCTGATGGGGCATTTGAGTAAGCTGGAGAGCTCCTGAGAAAACAAGCAGGTGTAGTGAAATGGGCCTGCCACTCATTCCTGACAATAGCTTCACACACAGGTTAGAAGCCCTTCAGCTGTGAAGTTGGTTTTGGTTTCCCTGAAGTATGTAAACCAGTCCCTTGGAGAGGTCTGCCTCTCTGCAATACTCTACTTCAGAGCTCACCTTAGAGCAATCTGTCACCTTAAAAAGTAGAAATGGCGAGATGCGGTGGCACATGCCTATAATTCCAGCTACTTGGGAGACTGAGGTGGGAGGATTGTTTGAACCCAGGAGTTCAAGACCAACCTGAGCAACACAGTGAGATACTGTCTCAGAAAAGTAGGAATGGCTGAATGTAAACATCCCCACTGAAATTCTTCTGAATAGAGAGCGTTCTCAAAGATCTGTGCAGAACTCTCTGCTTACCATACAAAAAGCCAGAGAAGTTGGCAAGTTCTGATCCAAGGAACCAGCAAAATATTGCATCCAAAATAGGGAAATGAGGATTCTTCTAATTCTTACATCAAAACCTAGACATGTGGAAAATAGCACCTTGTATTGTAAATTTGTTGTCAAAATTTTTATAAATTTTAATTTTCCTACATGAGTAAAGGACTTGCCATGTTCCTTGGTTCACAGGTTTCCAATAAATGATAGTTTGTTTTTCCTCATTAGATAATAAGTTTACTGAGCAAAAGGGCCACAGCTTAGGGAACTTTGCATCCTTCACAGTGTCTTACACAGAGTAGGAACTCAACAAATATTGCTGAATGGAAAATACAAAGATATTATGACTCCTGTAAAATATGCTTTGGTTTCATAGGAAAAGATGAAAAGTGCTGTATTGGGTTTTTCAGGTTGTTTTTCTCTTTTAAATAAAATTGCACATGAGGTGAGAATAATCATTTGCACTTAGTTTTGCTCTAAAATAATCATCATAATGATATTTTATATTAATTCAACATTTTTCCCTCCATGACTCGAAGCATTTCTACAAATAATTGTGCAGTCATCTTTAGTTAGCTAATTATTAGTGAGAACTCACACTCGTTTCTTAGAACAGGTAGGGATGGGTCCTTCCTGAAATGTTTGACAATCAAAGTAAGTCTTTATTGTCTCCTTTGGTTGGGTGGAGAGTTTATACCTTGGAATCGGTAACAGTCAAATAAAACAGTAACTTCCTCATGTATAAAATGAATTTATTAGATTTCCAAAAGTCAGAAATGAAGAAGTTCTTCCGGGTTGACACTGCTTTGCTATTATAGTGGCCTGGGTGGTGGTCATCTTGTTTCTCTTTTGTTTTTTTCTAATGGTTTTAGGATTTAACGTGGGATCACGTGGCACAGGAAACAGCAGCAGTGGCTAGTGATAGGCTCTTTACAGCAGCAGTGGCTAGTGATAGGCTTCTTTGGAGTTGATAAGCTTTTACTTTTTCTTTGGTACTAAGTTTATTTTAAGACTGACTGTCTCTCCTATTTTTAATATTTTGATTACACTTCCAGTAGAGTGAAGACTTTACTCTGTGTTTGGTTTGTGTTTCTCTAGCTGAGATCAGGAGGTGCTCAAGTATTAGAAGGTTGCATTGCTGAAATACACAACATCACCAGCTTAGACATCTCCGACAATGGTAAGTCAGGTATCAGAAAAGAAATGAAACTGAAATATTTTTTGAAGCAAGTTAATAAGGGGAAAATAATCTTCTACCCAAATCCAGACATACCTTAATAAAAATGTTATTTTATTTCTTAACTAATAGGGCTTTTAAATTTAACAATAGGATTTATTTGTAGAATAAAACTGTGCCAGAGTCTTGCTAAGTTGATTCTGTGGCCAACTATGCAAAGTCTGTGCAGTAAAACAACTCAGTTACAAAAATATCACCAGTACATCGAAAAAGGTCTGAGCCCAACTTTTTGCATTCTTGCTGATAATAAAATTGTACTCTTGTTTATTTATTCAGAAGCTTATTTCATTAGCTTCATTTCTGCTGATTGTAGTATCATGTTAGTATGAACCTGTGAAATTTGCATAGACAACTTTAACTCCACTTACCCCCTAGTGAACAGTTTGTTGGAATCTTCTCTAACAGAGTGGTGGGGAGAGATGAAACTTTCTGCCATTATTCATCCCATTTCCTGCTGACTTGGTTTAGCCACTGATTGTATAACAGATTTAGATAAGTCTTTGTAGAGAATGAGTTTATCCCTGTGAAATAATAGGACATGAAAAGAGAGCAAAGAGTGCCTTTGAAAATGAAAGATTAGAATCCCAGGCCCCTCAGGAAGGTAAAGGAAGTCATCCAACTACATGTCACCTTTGCTTAATTGTGTTCCAGCTGAGAATTAATTTATACACATGTGTTTTGATGCTTTATTTACTCTGATTCTTTCCAGGTTTAGAATCTGACCTATCTACCTTAATAGTGTGGCTCAGTAAAAACAGATCAATACAACACCTGGCGTTAGGCAAAAATTTTAATAATATGAAATCCAAGTAAGAGTTTTGAATTTTTTTATATGACAATGATGAAAATAACCAGCCTCCTGAAAGCTTTTGATTTGATTCCACTGTCCACATCTCTAAAATCTCTTTAGAAATCTGACACCTGTATTGGACAACTTAGTACAGATGATTCAAGATGAAGAATCAGTGAGTATTATGTTAAACATTTTTTACTAAAATCTTCTGTTTGTTGCCATTCTTACTGATTATTTCTACTGGATTAATTCTGAAATCCTTTCAGATAGTGTTATCAATGTGTACATTTTCCATTACTTTTTAAAAATGGAATAAATATGCTTTAGTAGAGTTGTAGAATGTATTTAAAAACTCACTTTTTTACTTCATTCAACTCACTGTCAATTAAAGGAAGATTGTCACTAATAGATAGAAAGAAGTATAAATTGACTCCTGGGCCTATCTTTTAATTAGCCTTACTACTTCCTAACTTTAGCTAATAATCTAATCTGCAGGCATGAATTTTTACAATCTAGTTGACTTCATGACCTTATATAATGCTGAGAAATATCATATTGCTAATTTGAATTTTATCTAATAATTATGTGGCATTATAGGAGACCAAGGAAGTTTTCTTCCATCTTTAATTGCTGCTTGAAGTCTAGTAGCGCTCTGTATTTTTAATTCCCTTTAGTTGCTCCTGACCAAAATTTAGTTCAGGGTAAAGAAGTTTAATTTCAAATAGCATCTTATTTTGCTGCCCTTTAAAATGGATTAGGAGAAAGAAAAGTTATTTTATGGACAAAGTAAGAAGCACTCTACCATGAATCCATTTAATTTAGAGCTGGTGTGTTACACCTTATACTTTACTGATGCTCTTTACAATTTTGTCCCTTTCCTCTCAAAGTCCTATTTGGTCACCAGACTCAGCTTTTCCAGTTCCTAAAACTCAGATCAGTTTGTATTCCTACTATGAAAAGTTATATTATTCATGTTTTGTAATAGCTGCCTTTGTAGGTCATGAGGGTGATTTTTATATTAATCATGTGGAGTATGTCACATTTTGAAAAAGTGTAATTTTCCCTTCTGAATTCATACCAGGGAATAGCAAATTCTGTTACAGCTGTAAGCTGACTTTTCTGTGAAAGCTAAGAGACCAGGAGGGATGGACATTGGACACTTCCTCACTTGCCGTTGCCCCCACTTCTTTGGCGGGGCTCTGAGCTGGTGGGCAGGAGAAAATTCTGTTCTGTTTCCTCTTCATTGTGCATGTAATTTTCAACCTGTGGGCTAGAAAATGAATCTCATTATTATTTAATGAATTCAGCACTTCTCCTTACCCTCATTTGCTAATAAACCCCACATTTTGTTGCTCTTATGCTGGGTTATTGAAATTAGGGATATAATTAGAATGTAATTTAGACTTCTCAGAGTTTATGCTGTTTGCTTTACATATTTAATTTGACTTTGCATCACTCTGCTTTGTCTGAGTTTCTGATTTTCCAGTATTGGCCCAGTTTTAACAGATTACGGAAGCTAATATTATGTAATTATACTTAATATTCACCCCAAAATGTTTTTTTTTCTTAATACATACTTTAAGAAAATTTATATTTTTATTAAAAGTATATAAATTTTATGTTTTGGTCATTACGTGAGGTTCTTCAAACCATCTATAATTCTAGAAGTCTGTTACTTAAAGATAATAGTTAAAATATACCTAAAACCATATTTGCAGATGATGAAGTTTGCTATATGAATGTGAATTTTGTCAAGTTAGAAGTTTGAATAGAGTGTTGCTCGTAATGCTGTACAATTAAAAGCTTTTTATGTTCCTGCCATTGAAAAGTAGATGGCTTTTTCAGAAAGCAGTTACCTTCTATTTTTTTCTACTTTTAAATCGGTAATATGCAAAACAATTTGAAATGATTAGGAGATGAGTCTTGTGATGATAAAAATTTTATCGATACTTGGTACAATTGGGATAATTTTTTGTTTTATTTATTTATGAGTTTTACCTATTAAAAAAGTAATCTCTTTGCTTTTTACATTCTGACCTGGTGATTGTAGAGCTTGTTCTTTGACAAGCCTATGGAATACCTTATTCACCCAGTATTGTACATTATGTTCAGTTGAAAAACCTAGATGCTGGTGGATTCCAGTGTCACCTTCATCTATAGACAGTGGTTTTCAGGCTGCTGCACCCAGAGTCATGGGACAGTAACATAGAGGGGCCAAGATGACAGGGAGTTTGTTCTGAAGTATTATACATATGAACCCATATTGTAACCAGCAGAACAGAATGTGTTTCTCCTGGGTGTGCCTGTAGCCAGGAGACAGATTCTCAGATTAAGCATGTTCAGCTATGAAAAAGAAATAGTAAGATTTCAAATAGTAATGTTACACAGAAGTACAATAAATCAAGAAGGGATGACCTTATAAATATGCATAAAATTCAGGCTGTTCTGTTCACATTAATGACTACCTATTATTTTTAAGTATTAACTGGGGTGTATTACAATTTGAATATAGTCCTGGAATTGATGCTTGATAGCTCAGAGAGTTGGCAGTTTTCCAATATTAAAGATTATTGAAATGATGAAAGATGTGATTACATCTTTTTAAAAGCATATTGTGTTTGTTTTTCTTTAAAACAGTAAGTTTCCTGAGCCTGAAGCATTTTTAGTTGTCATTTCTGCTTACCTGTATGTAGGATGTTAAGAAAATTGAAGAAACCAAGCTAAACCCACTTGAGTTTAAATGCATGCAGACTTTTTGGTCCAGGTTTTAATTGCCTTAGCACTTACCAGGCCATTTAACTTTTATAAATTTGATTCTGATTAATACAGCATTACCTTTTGATTTTACCATAAATGTATTAACTTTGAAAGCCATGGAAAATTTGGATGATAAGGACGATAATATTGTCTCTTGGTACCAACCACATGCATAAAATAATGTTTTGTTGATATCTGAGTCTTGAAACCATCAACACTCTCATTCTGTCTCCTGTAGCCCTTTGGTAGATGAACCTCTCACAGATGTTGCTTTGGAAGTCAATGTTAAGTGGTTGAGTAGACATAGATAAACCCCAGGCTGTGTGTAGGGGCTGTCATGCAGACCACCCAGGCACACCTTGAGAGCTCCAATCCCCAGGCCATTGTGGAACTTGGTCATAGATTACCGCAGAAGCTGCTTCTATCACTACTTCCTGTAATGTTGGGACTGCTTATGCAATAACCATACAATTTGTTTAGTATGGCTAGGACAATATAGAGCACTCCACGCAACCCAGGAGACATCCAGATCTCCCAGGGAAGTCTGAGTTCTGACATTTAGAGCCACATTGGTTCAACCTGGTTAACCTGGAATTCTTACCCCACTTCAGTAAGTTATGGCTTAATCAAGGAATGCAAACTCAAATGCCCACAGGGCTAGGAAGGCAACATAAACTAGTAAAGTGAGCTGGGTGTAAGTAGGAAACTCTATTAATAATTTATTATTGTTATTATTATTTTGGTCAGATACCATGCAGGACAAACAAAACCTGCCTTTAGGCTGAGTGGCTTTCAATATCTGGTTTAAATGGACAATGAGTGGGCTGGTTTGGATTCACCATACAGCTTATGGTCAAATAAAAAGGTCACACAAGACCTGGTGTGGTGGTTCA
>NW_012108253.1:1293456-1299260 GCF_000951045.1 Mandrillus leucophaeus | reverse complement strand
AGTGGTAGGTATTCAGCATTAAAACACAAGTTCTCCATCTTTGACTCCAGTGGTCCATTTTGTGCCAGAACCTTCAGTTTCTATCCATGAGTGTCTTTTAGGTAGCAGTTCTAAAATCAGACACGTGCAGTGGGTCCATCCCCTGTCATTCTCCACGGGATGTATCGTGGAGAGTGGATGCTGCTTTGATGAGACTGCTGAGTGCCGCATGTTGTTTGCTCCACAGCCTCTGCAGTCCTTGTCCCTGGCTGACTCAAAACTCAAGACTGAAGTCACCATCATCATCAATGCCCTGGGAAGCAACACCTCCCTGACCAAAGTGGACATTAGCGGGAACGGAATGGGAGACATGGGAGCGAAGATGCTGGCCAAAGCACTGCAGATCAACACTAAGCTCAGGTAGGGAGATCCTGCCCTCCCTGCTCATGAGGAAGGCTTGGAGCAGATTCTGAACAGCAAGCATTGCGGAGCCGCTGGGCCCAAGGGGACCTGAGCTTCCCATGAGGCCAACTGAGAAGAGGTGACAATGTCAAGACTTCTGTCAGAATAATGAGGAGGGTGTTCCCAAATTTAGACATCGTGATTCTTTCGGTCTGTTGTCTTATAGTTCTATTGTAAAGGTAGAACCTGACTGAGAACTGCCACGATTTCCTATTTCACATCAGTGTTGATAGCTGACCAGTGTGTGGGTAAAGGCAGTGAAAAGCTACGAGGGTTTTGTAGGCAGCACTAAGTGAGCAGAGCCCATGCTTTGCTGTGAGCGCAAGGTCTTAACCCCCTTGCTCATCCCTGCCAATATAAAGACTTAGAAACAAGGGGCACGAAAGGTCTGCTGGTTCAAAACCAGACTCACACTGGGTGCTAGCTGTTCTCTTTAGCAGTTTTATTCCATGTTTCCTAAGTGTGGCTTTTCTCAAGGACTAGATCCACTGTTAACTCGTTGCCATCCATCATTCGGAGAGATTGGAGTTGCTACCTAGGTCAACAGTCTGGTGAATGAAGAGTTAATTCACATTGCTCCTCAAGGGCTCTTTTATGAAGTTTTTCTATTCTCTGGCATAAAAGTCTGAGTTTTCTGTCTAAACTGAAGCCAAAAGTCAAAATCTGCAGCAGTTTCTTTGAAGGTCAGTATGTGTGTAAAGAAGGTCATCGAGATTAGGAAGGAAAGGCAGTGAAAGTTGTGAGGCTGGGATCATCCAGACAAATAAAAGCTATTTTATGTGTCAGGGTGAACTGACAAATCCTAAATATCTCTGAAGTATACACATTCTGAAGGTAAAGTAGTATTTTTCTCTCCAAATACATTTTGTGTTTAAAAAGCAAACAAAACTATAAGCAAACTATAAACAGGTAACATCAGTAACATTACCTGTTTATAGTAACTGATGTTTTGCCAGCAGAGTGAGGAAATTCCTAGGATTACTAATTAAGCCATGTCAGGGAAGTAATGAAAACACAAGGAACTATGACAGATTCTCTCTAGTGTTTTAGAAACACTAGTGTTTTACTGTTTGCGGGGGAAAATCTCAGTAGCTGAAATTCTTTATATTGGGCATGGAACTGGTTAGCATCTTTTGTAAATAGCTTCCACCTCAGACATAAATATGAGAATATTATTGGGAGAATATCAGAGAAATATTGGAATTTAGAGTTTTCTGTCTAGTGAAAGTTAGATAACATAATAGTAAGTTAATATATGTGCTATTGCTTTTAAGTACAGTTTTTCCACACTACTTGCATGGTAAATGTGTTACGAATATAATATTGGGGGAAATGCTTATCCTTGTTTTGTTAGAAATGAAGATGAACATTATTCCTTGCTCATATAATGTGGCTGTACTGAAATATCTAGACAGTGCTGTCTATAAGAGGTTTATATTCAATGTGAGAATCATTTTCTCTAAGTGTCTGATCATTTATGTGATTTGGTTTTCAAACAGGACTGTAATATGGGACAAGAACAACATCACTGCACAAGGCTTTCAGGATATAGCTGTTGCTATGGAAAAGTAAGTTTGAATTAGGATTTCTTTCTAGGAAAATAAAAAAACAAAACCAATGGTATATGTATTATCTGTGGGGTAATAGAAGCAACTGTTTATTGGGGATCAGAAGATCTGGGTCTGAATTTAGTCTACAGCTAACCAGCTATGGGATCTTGGAAGACATTGAATTTTCCCTGGTGGGAGTTTCCTTATGTATGAAATGAGGGCACAGATGCCTGTTCTGCTAAAAACACCACACTGTCGTGAAAATTAAACAAGGGACTGTGTGACACTTGCCTTGTTTCCTTTCCCCTTTGTGGTTTCACAGTCTATACTGGGTCTTATTCTTTTGCCTATTGTGACACTGGTGAGAAGAAAGCTGAGGTCCAGAAAATAAAGGTGAAGTTGATAAATGGTAAGCCCAGGGCTAAGTTGTGTCATTACTGTGAAAGACTTTCTTCATTACTTCAGTAACTAAAGCCTGCAGTTATTATTTATTGTTGAATTTACATTCCCAGTAAACTAAATGAGAAAATAATACTAGACCTAGTTGAAAGTAAAACTAGGAATGTGGTTCTTTCTGGGCTTTTCAGTCCTCATATTGTATTATAAAGGCAGAAGTGAACAAAGCAGATTTATACCATTAAAAATGAGAGGCTATAAAATATGGGTGAAAAATAAGGGGCCGATAGCATAGAAGCCGTTTCCCTGGGAAAGGGGAGGAAATGCTCGTTATTTTGTGTTTTTTCAGATTCCTTGTATATATGAGGCCTCCCAGGAGGGCCTCTCATGCCTGACATGGTATTGTGGTACAACCCTAGACTAGGAATCAGGAGTCCTTCATTCAGTCTTCAGTTCTGTCACCCACAAGCCTATGATCTTGATCAAGTCATTTAATCTCTCTGATTAATTCTTTTTTCATGAAGTGAGAGGATTAGGATAAATGATCTCCAAGTCCCTTCCATTTCTAAATCCTGTGGCTCTACTTTAGCCAGGAGTTCAAAGTTACTGCCACTACAAAATCACAGAGACTCATCTCTCAGCGCCTTCTCTGTACTGACCCCAGGCCATCACTAAATAGGGGTTAAGCAGCTTAGACCATCAGTTTAGCATTGCCACTGCATGATTGTAGACCCCCCTATGGTTACTCCTGTTGCACCACAAAACCCCAAATGGAAACATTTATTTACACTGCATCTGGATGCTGACAGCACAGTTGCCACCCTGATGTTGTAGACGGCCAGCTCAGACTGGTGTTTGGAAGAAGCCAGGAGCATGGACAACCAATACTCAACATTTCCAGATAGACTGTCAGACTCCCTTGATCACAGTCGATTACGTATGCTCTGCTCCAAGATGCCAATGCTTCAAAATCACATTTGGTTTAAATAAACTATGCTGGTCTGTAACATGATAAAAATTGGATAAGGGAAAGAAGACTTGTGAAGGCCATAGAAAAGACATATTGTCTCTTAGTTTCATTTGGCTGGATTTTCTGAAGGCAAACAAAAACAATTTTGCTAAAACAAAGCTAAGTTAAAAATCAGAGCTATAGAAATTGCAACTTGCTGTTTGTCTGATTATTTTACATGAAGCTACCTTATAAGTTGGACTGGGTGAATTTTTTTTTTTTTTCAGTAGTCCATCTAGACTGCTACTATTAAGTTGATGGTTTTATTATTTATTCCTTATTAGTACCTTAATTTAGGAGTTAGTTGCTAATTTATTCTTCCAATAGATGTCATCTAAATATGCCCCAGAAGCACACTGTGAGTGCTGCTGATAGTTTAGAGTCCTAAAACAAGGCAGCTGACTGTGCAATTTTAATGTCCCAGTTGCTACCAAGTAGCCCAAGGTGAAGTTGATCTCTTCCTGAACACCGTGTTGTAGAAATGGACAGATGCATTTTGGGGTGGAGGACAGAAGTCATCTCTAATACTGGAGTTTGTGGTAGGTGAGCAGGTGTTAATGGTCATTTCAGCACATAGCAGTTTGCAGCAGAGTCGGGATCAAAGGCCAGGGACCAGATTCAGAGTTCTGTGTGTTTTCCTCACACAAAAATGGCTCACTCCTGCATGTTTGTGTTTAATAGGCCTGCCAGTAGCAATGGGATAATATACAGCGATCAATAGTTGCTTCACTTGGTTTCTAGAGCCTGGTGGACAGCAGCTCTTGAACTCCAGCTGAAAGGACCTGCAGAGGTCAGAGTGTTTAGCCAGGCAGCAGACCCTTTCCTAGCAGCTTTAAAAGAGACAATCCTATGTATGCTGGACCTCATCATTTAATGGAGCCCAGAAACTTAACAGACTGTTTTGTGGGTGCTAATGGCTTGCTTTGCAAGCAAATGTTTTGTTTTTATTTCTGTTTTTCCTTCTACCAGTTTGGGGCTGGTTGTCACACATAATCACTGTGGGGACCCAGGTACAGTCAGGTCTATTGGTTACTAAAACCCATGTAGCGAGTTGATGTTGGACTTTCCCTAGGCTTGCCCTCTGTTCATCTTTTCAATCCTAGTGTGAAAATTCTGTCCTTGATGGAATCCAAAACTAAAAGAAAAACAACAAAACTGCATTCCTCAAAGTTGTGTCAGTTTTGTAGGTAGTGTGAATTAATGTGGTAGCCTGTGGTATTGGACCTGTGGTTATTACAAAGGACAATCTGCAATCTAGTGGTCTAAATGGTCTGGTGGTTTGGAATTTTCTAAGCTACTCTTACAGCTATCCTTTTGGATTTTTTTTAAAAAAAGAGTACTAATTAAGGTAATAGGAAGTTATTTTTAAATAAGTATATTACTTTCTCCTTTTTCTAGGAACTACACATTAAGATTTATGCCAATTCCTATGTATGATGCTTCTCAAGCCCTAAAAACAAACCCTGAAAAAACAGAAGAGGCTCTGCAAAAGGTATTAAAGAATCAGTAGCTTAATTATAAGCAATTCACATTTAAATTGTGGTTATGTTCCTGAAGGTATTAACAATACTTTGTTATTTTACAAAGTTTTTTTATTTTATTTTATTTTTTTCACGTTGTCTTGCGTTCTTGTGACCACAGCTGGGGTAATGCATGACTGGGGGAGGAGTAAACTAAGGAACAGTAAAGCTTGTCATGCAATTTAAGTGGAATAAATTAACATTCTTACAACATCAACATGTCGGAGCTTAAGTATAGTTAAAGTATAGTTAACTTCCTGATTGGCTGTCGGAGAAGTGTGTGGAACTGAATATCAGTTTGCACAGCTTCCCTCCTCTTCATCCTCAACAGATGGATCCTTCTCTTCTGTCTTCATCAAGAAATTTAGTGTATTCCTGAGCTCTCACTTTACCACCCTCATCTATAAATGTATATAAATCCACACCCATTCCTGCCTCTGTACTGGCAAACTCAGAGGTACCTTCCACTTCAAAGCCCAGCCATTCTGTGGTGCATTTGACTCCCTTATTCTGCCCTGTGCTAGAAACCTCTGAATCATTCCCTTGCTCTCCCATATCTTCATCCTTCTCTTTCTATGGCCACCTTTCTCTGCATTTTAGGTGTGCTCAAATATTTCCCATCTGAAGAAGCCTGCTCCACTCACACTGTGGTATTATTTGAGGAATCTTTGAACTTTTCTTCCCGCTT
This sequence comes from Mandrillus leucophaeus, assembly GCF_000951045.1. NCBI lineage: Eukaryota > Metazoa > Chordata > Mammalia > Primates > Cercopithecidae > Mandrillus > Mandrillus leucophaeus. Next base: position 1,293,656 of record NW_012108253.1, on the reverse strand, counting down.
TGTTCTTTCTCCTTGGTGATGTCATCCAAAAGACCACCAAGATGGCTAAATTTTAGAAAGGATAGCTTCATTAATGATGATTTGCAAACTGAGAAGAGACAGCCTCTAGTGTGTGCTGAATGTGCTCCTCTCTTCAAAGAAGGGAAGGGCAGTTTGGGTTTTATGCCTCACAAGGCCTGCATCATACAGTCGAGTTGTAC
>NW_012108253.1:1291048-1293406 GCF_000951045.1 Mandrillus leucophaeus | reverse complement strand
GCTAATGGCTTGCTTTGCAAGCAAATGTTTTGTTTTTATTTCTGTTTTTCCTTCTACCAGTTTGGGGCTGGTTGTCACACATAATCACTGTGGGGACCCAGGTACAGTCAGGTCTATTGGTTACTAAAACCCATGTAGCGAGTTGATGTTGGACTTTCCCTAGGCTTGCCCTCTGTTCATCTTTTCAATCCTAGTGTGAAAATTCTGTCCTTGATGGAATCCAAAACTAAAAGAAAAACAACAAAACTGCATTCCTCAAAGTTGTGTCAGTTTTGTAGGTAGTGTGAATTAATGTGGTAGCCTGTGGTATTGGACCTGTGGTTATTACAAAGGACAATCTGCAATCTAGTGGTCTAAATGGTCTGGTGGTTTGGAATTTTCTAAGCTACTCTTACAGCTATCCTTTTGGATTTTTTTTAAAAAAAGAGTACTAATTAAGGTAATAGGAAGTTATTTTTAAATAAGTATATTACTTTCTCCTTTTTCTAGGAACTACACATTAAGATTTATGCCAATTCCTATGTATGATGCTTCTCAAGCCCTAAAAACAAACCCTGAAAAAACAGAAGAGGCTCTGCAAAAGGTATTAAAGAATCAGTAGCTTAATTATAAGCAATTCACATTTAAATTGTGGTTATGTTCCTGAAGGTATTAACAATACTTTGTTATTTTACAAAGTTTTTTTATTTTATTTTATTTTTTTCACGTTGTCTTGCGTTCTTGTGACCACAGCTGGGGTAATGCATGACTGGGGGAGGAGTAAACTAAGGAACAGTAAAGCTTGTCATGCAATTTAAGTGGAATAAATTAACATTCTTACAACATCAACATGTCGGAGCTTAAGTATAGTTAAAGTATAGTTAACTTCCTGATTGGCTGTCGGAGAAGTGTGTGGAACTGAATATCAGTTTGCACAGCTTCCCTCCTCTTCATCCTCAACAGATGGATCCTTCTCTTCTGTCTTCATCAAGAAATTTAGTGTATTCCTGAGCTCTCACTTTACCACCCTCATCTATAAATGTATATAAATCCACACCCATTCCTGCCTCTGTACTGGCAAACTCAGAGGTACCTTCCACTTCAAAGCCCAGCCATTCTGTGGTGCATTTGACTCCCTTATTCTGCCCTGTGCTAGAAACCTCTGAATCATTCCCTTGCTCTCCCATATCTTCATCCTTCTCTTTCTATGGCCACCTTTCTCTGCATTTTAGATGTGCTCAAATATTTCCCATCTGAAGAAGCCTGCTCCACTCACACTGTGGTATTATTTGAGGAATCTTTGAACTTTTCTTCCCGCTTTGTTCTTTCTCCTTGGTGATGTCATCCAAAAGACCACCAAGATGGCTAAATTTTAGAAAGGACAGCTTCATTAATGATGATTTGCAAACTGAGAAGAGACAGCCTCTAGTGTGTGCTGAATGTGCTCCTCTCTTCAAAGAAGGGAAGGGCAGTTTGGGTTTTATGCCTCACAAGGCCTGCATCATACAGTCGAGTTGTACATATTCAGCAGGCTTGGGTAGAAGCTATACATATTTATGAGGGGAGCAGAGTGCATGTGCAATGGGTAAGCATATGTAATATACATCTCATATTCACTTTGGGGTGAGGTTTTAGCATTAAAATGAGGGTGAATTTGGTTCTTTATGTTAGAACTATAGTACACGAAGACAGTTTGTGTGCAGCCTCTGTACACTGGCTGAAACTAGTTTCAGGTCTGCAGTTACTTATCAAAAAAGAATGTAAGGCTAGCCCTCTGTCCAGTCAGAGTCGTAGTTGTCTGGGTTGTAAATCAGAATAGAAGGGATCTGATAGTTCCTGTTGTTAGGGTGTTTAGAGCTGTAGGAATTTAGAAATTTGCCTTGCCAGCTGGCCCTGAACCCTCACCCCATAGGTAACTTTGTTTCCTTAACCTTAGGGTCCATCTTAGTTGATGAAGGAGTTGCTCAGATCACAGTGTTATCACCTTCCATCTAGTCTTCCAGAGTTGACTTTCCTCTCTCATTTCTTCCTTAGCTTATCAATCAGCACGTCTACCATCACGTAACATAAATTCCTTCATTAGCTTTTCTTCCCTCTGTTCCCATTATGGATACCTTCCTTCAAGTCTCATCATTTCTTACCAGGATTATTGCCACATTTGCCTCCTCTTGTCAGCTTTACATGTTACAATAAAAAAAATAGCCATCCTATTTCATGGTAAATCTGAGCAGACTAAAACCTTCACTCTATCCCTTCCTAGTAGCTTTCAGGATAAATAAAGCTGGGTCTCCGTAACACAGCAGGAAATTCTGTTCAGAATCTACCTCCTATACACTTCCTACTTCATCTTTGGCCAACTCTTTTGTTTTGACCTGTGTC
>NW_012108253.1:1288129-1288692 GCF_000951045.1 Mandrillus leucophaeus | reverse complement strand
AGCCCTCTGTCCAGTCAGAGTCGTAGTTGTCTGGGTTGTAAATCAGAATAGAAGGGATCTGATAGTTCCTGTTGTTAGGGTGTTTAGAGCTGTAGAAATTTAGAAATTTGCCTTGCCAGCTGGCCCTGAACCCTTACCCCATAGGTAACTTTGTTTCCTTAACCTTAGGGTCCATCTTAGTTGATGAAGGAGTTGCTCAGATCACAGTGTTACCACCTTCCATCTAGTCTTCCAGAGTTGACTTTCCTCTCTCATTTCTTCCTTAGCTTATCAATCAGCAAGTCTACCATCATGTAGCATAAATCCCTTCATTAGCTTTTCTTCCCTCTGTTACCATTATGGATACCTTCCTTCAAGTCTCATCATTTCTTACCAGGATTATTGCCACATTTGCCTCCTCTTGTCAGCTTTACATGTTGCAATAAAAAAAAAATAGCCACCCTATTTCATGGTAAATCTGAGCAGACTAAAATCTTCACTCTATCCCTTCCTAGTAGCTTTCAGGATAAATAAAGCTGGGTCTCCGTAACACAGCAGGAAATTCTGTTCAGAATCTACCTCCT
>NW_012108253.1:1235778-1284732 GCF_000951045.1 Mandrillus leucophaeus | reverse complement strand
ATATTGGCTGTGGGTTTGCCATAAATAGCTCTTATTATTTTGAGATACGTTCCATCAATACCAAATTTATTGAGAGTTTTTAGCGTGAAGGGCTGTTGAATTTGTGAAAGAAAAAAGCAAATTATTAAGCCTCAGAAACTGGGGTAGGACTTCGCATTTGTGTTTTCACAAGCTTTCCTGGTGTTTGTAAAGTTTGAGAATCCCTGCTATGTTCCAGACATCCTTTTTCTTTCCTGACTACCATGCAGGTCTGTTGAGATTGAAGTAAGTGTCAGCTCATCTAGGAAGACTTCTCAGAGGCCCTTTCCTTCCCTAGGTGTATGGTCTTCGGATTTCCTGTGCTCCTCTCTGTCATTGGCCTTGCAACATTGATTTAAGTTACCTGGCTCCATGTTTTTTTCTCCTAATGGTCTATGAGTTATTTGAAGGCAGAGCTTATGTATTTTTTCATCTTGTTTATTCTCACAGCTAGCACAATGCCTGGTGTGTATGATTGGATATTTCATTGATTGATTGATTGGTTGACAGGGTCTCACTGTGTTGCCCAAGCTGGAGTGCAGTGGTGCAGTCATGGCTCACTGCAGCCTCAACTACCTGTGCTCATGTGATCCCCCCATCTCAACCAGGACTACAAGCATTTGCTACTATGCCCAGCTAATTTTTCAAATTTTTTATAGAGATGAGGTTTCGCTATGTTGCCCAAGCTGGTTTCAAACTCCCGCACTCAAGCAATCCTCCCGCATTGGCCTCCCAAAGTGTTGGGATTATAGGCGTGAGCCACTGTGCCTGGTCACTTGAATACTTTTTAGGCATATGTTGAATAGAAGACAATATGATTGGAGATGGGAGAGGGAAAAGCTGTAGTATGGCAAAATAAATCAAGATTTGAATTTAGAATATCTGACTTAAAATTAAATTCTTCCTATAACCTTCAATAAGTTACTCAATTTTTCTGAACTTTATTTTTTTTCAACTATATAGATAGGAAAAATAAAACTTTGTAATAACGGTTTAGCTGACAATATGTAATTCTTACTGGGTGTCTGGCACTGTTTTAAATGTTTTACATACATTAATACATGTATTCCTTAAAAAACGATGCAGTAGGTTCTATTATTACAGATATGGAAAACAAAGAGCAGGAAGATTAATTTGCCTAAGGTGACCATGAGGATCCAGTGACACAGTATATGTGAAAAGGAGTTGGTGAAAAGCTACATAAAAATATTAGATATCTTTATAATTTCCAATAGGATACTAATCAGCTTTGAAAAAATGACATATTCTAGAGAAACCAGATTTCTGGTTTCAGATTTGAACTCTCAAGAACTTGGAAGTTATCACTCCCATCCTCACAACAGCAAAAAAGCCTGAACAAACAGAAAATCAATGACTTTCCTTAGATCTGTCAAAGAACTTAAGCCACAAGGAAAACTATTCACCCTGAAAACTGGGGACTGGAAAGAGAGGGGCGGAGAATCACAGTGAATCCTAGCCAAGATAGCCAGGAGCAGAAGCTAGTAGAATAATAACTTATAGGAGCATGTAAACAGTAAGTGATGAATTGCCAGAGTCTTAGCATAGACTAGCTTGAGAGCTAAAAACTCCTAGGGGTCCAATTTTAGGGAACCCCCACCCTTTCATGGATTTTAATTCCATGAGTCCCATCAGGCTATCGCAGTCAAGATTGGAGAGAAATTTCCTTTTTTTTTCTGACAGGGGGAAGAGGAAAATAACTATTTTGAAATATACTCAGAGCATTTTGTTCTAAATAACAAAGGTCTACCAGCCAAAGAAACCACTTTAGTAGGATCTTACCTGAACAGGGGAAAGATGATTAAACAACCCTCCCTCTCTAGCCTTTCTGTCTCACATAAGGGATAGGGTTAAAAAGAATAAGAAATATTTCTGAAAGCCATAGCCCAGGGACCAGGATTGCTTAAAAACAAACAAACAAACAAATAAAAACTAATCATAAGATTATAGAATACTTCCCCTTCCTAACACCTTATCACCACATCAAATAAAGTAACAGTGGATTACAACTGAGCAAACTGCAAGACATAGATTGTAATTAAGAAAGAATTTCTAGGGAAACCCCAAAATAACGGTATACAAAAGCAAAAACACTAGAGGAAATCAAAGCCTCTGGCACATACAGCTACAACAAATACTAAACAGAGCCCAGCTCTTAGCCAGTTAATATATAAAACCTCACACTAAAAGGCTGATTACGTCAGTTTGTATTATCAGATATATCATTTTCAGCTTTCAGCCAAAAATTACAAAGCATGTTAAAAAGCAACAAGCACAGTGTGAAAGAGACAAAACAAGCATCAGAACGAGACTTATGTATGATACTAGTTTTGGAATTATCAGATCCTTTAAATAACCATGATTAACTTGTTAAGGGCTTTAGTGGAAAAAGCAGACAGCATACAAAAACAGATGGGTAATGTAAGCAGGAGATAAAAGCTCTTAAGAAAAAAAAAATTAAAAGGAAATACTAGTGATAAAAAACCTGTAACAAAAATGAAGAATGCCTTTGATGAGGTGGTTATTGGTAGACTGGACATGGCTGAGGGAAGAATCATTGAGCTCTAAGATTCTTCAGTAGAAACTTCCCAAACTGAATTGCAAAAAGAAAAGAAAAGAACAGACTATCCCAGCACTGTGGGATAATTATAGAAGATGAAACTTGCAGCTAATGGGAATACCAGAAGGAAAGTAAAGAGAGAAAGGAACAGAAGAAATATCTGAAGTAATAATGGCTGATAATTTTCTGAAATTCACAACAGACACTAAACCACAAATCCAGAAAGCTCAGAGACCACCAAACAGGATAAATACCAAAAAAGCACACATAGGTATAGCAAATTCAAAATGTGGATAACCAACGACAAAGAGACAATCTTTAGAGAATGTAGACTAAAAAAACACCTGTGTATTGAGAAACCAGGATAAGAATTACTCTTTTTGTCAGAAACCATGTAAGTAAGAAGCAAGTGGAGTGAAATATTTAAAGTGTTGATGCTAAAAACCCCCAGCAGCCTAGAATTCTGTATCTAGGAAAATTATCCTTCAAAAGTAATGGAGAAATAAAGACTTTCTAGGATAAACAAAAACTGAGGGAATATAGCACTAGTAGATCTGTCTTGCAAGAAATGTTAAAAGTTCTTCATGGAGAAGGAAAATGGTTTAGATTAGAAATTGGATCTGCATAAAGAAAGGAAGAGCATCAGAGGGAATAAAATAAGGTAATATTATATTTTTCTTATTATGAATTGATATAATAGATGACTGTTTTTTCAGAGTAGTAATAACCACAGTGTACTGGGTGAATGTGGTATAAAGGATGGAAAAGGAACTGACAATCTTATGTTCTAAGGTACCTACACTACTCATGAATCAATATAGCATTATTTGAAAGTAGACTTGGATTATTTATAAATGCATATTGCAAACACTAAGACAAACACTAAAAACTTTTTTAAAAGGACTATAATTGATAAACTAGGAGAGAAGAGAAATATAACCATACAAAATGCTTAAAGAAACAAAGAACAAATGTAATAAATAGAAAACAGTTACAAACATGGTAGATATGAATCCTACTATATTAACACATAATTGACAGGCCAGAAAATTGAAAATAGGTACAGAAAATGGACGTTCAGGACAAAGTATGCAGATTATGTTAACTGTAACATTTGTGCTTTGTTAATAAAAAATAGGTGACTTTAAAGCTTGTATTTATTGGTTTCTCTTCTCTCCCCTCCCCTCTTCTTCCCTCTCATTCTCCTGTTCTTCTCCCCTCCTTCACCTCTCATTTCCTTTTCCTCTCCTCTCCTCTTCTGTTCTTTTTTTTTCTGAGACAAGGTCTCACTCTGTTGCCCAGGCCAGAGTACAGTGGCGCAGTCATAGCTCACTGTAGCCTCAAATTCCTGAGCTCAAGTGATCCTGCCACTTCAGCCTCCTGAGTAGCTAGAACTACAGGAGTAAGCCATAATGCCTGGCTAGTTTTTTAACTTTTTGTAGAGATGAGATCTTGCTACGTTGCCCATGCTGGTCTCCAACTCCTGGGCTCAAGTGATCCTCCTGCCTCAGCCTCCCAAAGTGTTGGGATTCAAGCGTGAGCCACCACGCCCAGCCTATTGGTTTTTCTTGTAAAACTTGCTGTGTTCTTATATATTTGTTTTTATTTTAACAGGTAGATTTTTGTCTTCTGGAAAAAAAATGACTATTTAGTATTACTCTACTGAAGAAAAAAATACTGTGATTCAATACTCAATCTTAAACACACACACACACACACACACACACGATTCCTTTACTAAAATACAGATTTTTTTGTTTCGTTTTTGCTTCTTGCTGTGTTATCAGCAGTGGGACCAGCGATGTCTAACTAGCTCTAGGTTATCTCCCAGCTTGCTCTCAACTGTCCAGGGAAGCCCAGTAAACATGATAATGACCCCTTTGGTCCTTCAGGAGGTGGATTTTCTGTCCTTAGTCTGAAATGGTACATGCAAGCAAAGTTTACCCTGTTAATCTAAGATGCAAATAATTTTGGTGGTGGTGTATACAGACCTGATATTAAAGTCACTTGAAAATTGTTACTGTTTCTTCCTTTTGAACTGGTTTTTAGAAGCAAGCTTTAGAGTATTACTTTTAAAAAAAAATCCTTCCTGGCTTAAGTCTATAAAGCACCACTGGTGCATCTGGGGAAATGTCTGGAAGGCATGAGCCAGCCTTGGATGCACTGCCTGTGTGTGAGATGAGCCTTCTGAAAAAGCAAACTTCTCTCAGAGCCGGCCACAGCCAGTGCTGCAGTGAGGCCAAATGTATAAGAATTGATAAAGCAAAAGGACCGGAAGCTGGATGGTGGTGTGTGCCTGTCATATATTTCAGGCAAGAATCTTTTCGGCAAAATATTTTGCACTGATAGTCATGTCACCTTGGAAAGAGATGACTTCTTGGGAAGCAGCAAGAGAAAGTAATGTAATATACTGTCAAGGCATTAATGTGTCACTTTAATGATGTTTCATTTCAGGTATCTTTTCGTTTTTATAATTTCTTCGTTTATGTATAATGGAAAGGTACATTTTGTTCTGCTTTATATTTTCAAGGGATGATCATAATTATAGTCTGTATTTTAATAGTTTCTAATTGATATTAAGTAGTAGTCATTTTAGCATATGGAAAATAAAAATTAAAATGTAAAAATACTTAGAGCTTCGCAGTTATTAGAAGTTCTTAACCAGGGAACTGCTGTGACAAATTAAAAGCCAAATGGTTAAGTGATGTTATTAAAAACAAACAAAAAGAACAAATTTTTAAAAATAGATGACAAAATTTACCAACCTCAGATTATTCCTTTAAAAACGTCTTTATAGTACCTATCATTCTTAATAGTTAACCTTGCATTTTTGTTAAATATTTATTACATATTGTTCTTCTTGAATGCTTATTTTAATCTAGTTATTTGTACCTTTGAATTTTTCATAGTAGATAATCTATGTATAAAAATATAGAAATCCATTTTTTATTTGCTATGATTTTAATAATTCAGTCCTGTTTTTGAGAAAATATGAAAATTTGATGGGTTAATGAAATTAGTATATGTCTTTTAGTTGTACCAGCCTGTATCCTTCAAATGTATTAGCGATTCTGTCTCTTTTTATGTTAAAATAAAGAATTTTCTAAGTGCTGATACATTCTACAGCTGGAATAAGGCTATAAGAGATTCAGAGAGCACTACCCTTATTCCTTGGGGATATTTATTTAACTTCTGAACTGTTGGGTAGTTAAAAATTCATGTGAGAGAAGGATTGAGGTTGTGTGCTGAAAGTGATGAAAAGTCACGAAGTGGGGTCTCTGACCCTGCAGGCAATTAAAAACCTGCTTATCTTTTTCAACTACTGAGTTACACAAAAATTACTCCAATTACCTGCAAGTTGAATCTCTAACTAAAACCACCAGTACTCACAATGAAAGCCAGTTTCTCCATCCCATGTGTTTTGTGGGGTCAAGGCACTGGCAGGATGTGTGTATTAGCGCTTTGGTTTTTAAGTTCAGCAACTGACTGTTTCACTTGTACTTTATTCTCTGCTGGGTTGAAATGTATTCTTGAGGGATACCTGTGCTTTATTTCCAGATAGAAAACTACCTGCTACGAAATCACGAGACTAGAAAATACCTTCAAGAGCAGGCTTACCGCCTGCAGCAGGGTATTGTCACCAGCACCACCCAGCAGGTAAGCGAGCCAGTGCTTGTGACTTCTCCTTCTGTTCTTAACTGACCCTCTGAGAGCAAAAGACTTCTAGCGTTTGAATCATTTCCAACGGGTCAATAAGAACTAGTTTTTGAAAATGACAACAAATCTAAGTAGAGTTTTAGGGAAGATACTGAAGGAGGAAAAGGTAGGCTAATTCTAATGCTAAATATGCTCTTTTAATTATCAATCAACAATTGCCAGTAAGATAGGTTTCTATACAAATATTAGGAACTTTTGGTTATAATAGATAACAAAATCTGAAAGTGATCAAATTTGCTACTTTGGAGACATTCTGTTCCTTTCTCATTATTCCTTCACACTTCCATGGGTAGAATACAGATTCTCAGATTTTATGTTGACAATGTCAGGTTCATTAAAAAAAGAAAAAAAAATTCCGAGATTCTTTTGAAGAAAAGTTTGATGAGTGTTAATTAACACATGCTGAAGAGAAACTGAGGTGTTTTTCTCTTATACTGCATTCCTCTTCGCTCTACCCAGCTTTACCGAGGAAACAGAATTATAATAATTTTTTAAAAAGTGAAATATTTCTTTTCAAAAAATTAACCAAAACCAAAAATCACAAGCTATTTGAGGAAAGCAATTTATGTGTCAAAGAGCAAGATGAACAAAGGAATTGAGCTCAGATAATGCAGAGTACAGCAGAGAGCTTTAAAAAAAATTGTCATTGTAAGTTCATTGGGACTACAGAGAATGATATGTCCATAAAATAAGAATAGGCTGCTATGAACAGGAGTAGTCAGAGAATAAGAACAGTGCTTAACAATTAAAATTATGATACTCTGGTACAGAATTAAATAAACTGATAGGTCCAAACTAAGCTGGTCCTCTGGAAGAAAAAGTAGAGCAAATCTTTACAGCTTATAATAAAAAAGACAAAGATTAAAAATAGGAAAGCAAAGTAAGTGAAGTGGCTAATTGACTTAGAATAATCAACAGCCTTCTAATGGAGCTTCAAAATTATTATAAAAATGAGAGATATTAGAGAACAGAAAATAATAGAAAACCATTTCATATGAGTCTTGGAATTGATATAGCCCACTAGAATTGATCAGAATGAGTGGGCAAAGGGATCCACACCTAAATATATCTTGATGGAATCTCAGAACACTTAGAATAAAGAAAAAAAAATCTTAAAGAGTTCCGGGCCGGATGCCGTGGCTCACGCCTGTAATCTCAACACTTGGGAGGTCGAGACAGGTGGATCACTTGAGGTCAGGAGTTTCAGACCAGCCTGGCCAACATGGTGAAACCCTGTCTCTATTGAACGTACAAAAGAAAAAGTAGCCAGGCATAGTGGCACAGACCTGTACTCCCAGCTACTTGGGAGGCTGAAGCAGGAGAATCACTTGAACCTGGGAGGTAGAGGTTGCAGTGGGCCAAGTGCGTGTGAGACTCTGACTCAAAAAAAAAAAAAAAAGTTCCAGAAAGAGTAAATGGGCTATCTTACAAGGGAACTAGAATCATTTCTTAGCATCAATCCCAATTAGTATATGTAAACGAAGTAATGTCTTCTTAGTTTGGAAATGGATTTATTCTGGACCAAGAATCATATACCTAACTGTTTTCAGACATGAACTCAGAAAATCTATTCCCTTTGTATTCCATATATGAAAAAAAGTTACTTGAATAAATTCTCAAACAGGAAAGTATGCAATATGAGGTATAAATAGGATATGATAGCAGATATGAAATCGTAGAAGTTTTACAAGCTGAAAGAAAGTTTTTAAAAATCGCTGCTTTGGGAAAATCTACTTTGAGCTACGGGGTTAAGGGACATGGGATTGGCATGTCTTTCTCTGGGGCAGCCATAATCACAACTTTGTAACTACATTTTAGAGGGTTTAAAATTTTAATATTAGACAAGCATTTCTCTGATGGCCAGTGATGATGAGCATTTTTTCATGTGTCTGTTGGCTGTATGAATGTCCTCTTTTGAGAAATGTCTATTTATGTCCTTTGCCCACTTTTTGATGGGGTTGGTTTTTTCTTGTAAATTTGTTTGAGTTCTTTGTAGGTTCTGGATATTAGCCCTTTGTCTGATGAGTAGATTGCAAAAATTTTCTCCCATTCTGTAGGTTGCCTGTTCACTCTGATGGTGTTTTCTTTTGCTGTGCAGAAGCTCTTTAGTTGAATTAGATCCCATTTGTCAATTTTGGCTTTTGTTGCCGTTGCTTTTGGTGTTTTAGACATGAAGTCCTTGCCCATGCCTACATCCTGAATGGTATTACCTAGGTTTTCTTCTGGGTTTTTATGGTATTAGGTCTAACATTTAAGTCTCTAATCATCTGAATGGCAATCTTAATTATTGCTACATAACAGATTGTAAATGTTGAAAATCACAATAATGTAAAGGTAATGAAAGATACTAAAATTATAAGTTTAAGAGGGAGAAAGTTGAATGGTATTGTAAGTATGCTAAATGTTTAGTTTTTATTTCATGGAATTAACTGCTATTTTCTATAATTCATAAATCAAAAACATAAAAATAAGTATCCTATTTAAATTTAAAATGGAAGCCACCAGAGGAATTAAAGGAGCAGGGGCTTTAGAGAAATTAGAAGCTTAGAAGAAATTAGAGAAATTAGAAATTTAGAGGCTTTAGGAAAAAAAAAAGAATTTTTCTCTGCAAATTGAAAAGAATTGACTAGTAGGGAAATTTTTGTCATTTTAGACCATGTTGAATGACTCACATTATTTTCTTACCTTGTTAAAAATGTTATTTAATTTTCTGTTGCTTCTTCTTAACAGAGAATGAAAGAAAGATGTCCATAATAAAAATGTCATGTATAATATTCCAATTAGGTAAAATATGGATGACTATATAGATAGGCATAGAGACATGTGAAAGAGTGTTCGTCACAATATTAATGATGGTTATTTTAAGTGATATGAAAGGTGTATTTTATTCTCTTACACTTCTCAGTATGGTTTGAATGTTTTACAGTAAATATGCATTGTTTAAGCAAGAAAAAGTAAACCAATATGTGTTGAGAAGAAAAGTTGTACTGGTGAAGTAGCAGGACTTTTGATAAAGAAAGCCATTATTTTGACCTTACCAGTCCCTTAAAAATCTAATTTATTTTCCTGCAAAGAACTAATACTAGCCTAGTATTTTATGGTTTACTATTATTAACAGGTTTTTGTGTTTAATATGAAAAGCAATGATAGTTACATTGAAACTGTGTCTTGTGTTCCTTTATGAGCTACAATAATGAAGACTTCTCACTCTGTCACCCAGGCTGGAGTGCAGTGGCGCAATCTCGGCTCACTGCCAACCCTTGCCTCCCGGGTTCAAGCAATTCTTCTCCCTCAGCTTCCTGAGTAGCTGGGATTACAGGCACCTACCACCATGCCCGGCTAATTTTTGTATTTTTAGTAGAGACAGGGTTTCACCATGTTGCCCAGGCTGGTCTCGAACTCCTCACCTCAAGTGATCCACCCACCATGGCCTCCCAAAGTGCTGGGATTACAGGTGTGAGCTACCGTGCCCGGCCCAAGACTTCTTTTCTTTTCTTTCTTTTTTTTTCCTTTTTTTTTGAGACGGAGTTTCGCTCTTGTCGCTCAGGCTGGAGTGCAATGGCACGATCCTGGCTCACTGCAACCTACGCCTCCAGGTTCAAGCGATTCTCCTGCCTCAGCCTTTCTTTTCTTAATATAATATCTTTCCAACTTTTTACCCCTAATTCAGAGCAGATTTTGCCCATCCAAAAGAAATTACAGCAGCACCCTTTAATGCTTATTTTTAAAAGTACGTTTCATCAATTGAGAGAAAATTGTACACAAGAGCAGTTGGTGGATGTTTAATTCTGCATAGATGGCATTATTCTGAATTATCTGAGTCATTATGTAGTAGGTATATTGCCACCTTTACACTTTGGGAATTTCTTAGGACATTATGATTAGCAGTTTTTAGACTTTAATCATTTTAGTCACTTCAGGAGAGATTTACCTTGAAGATTCCAAAAACCTGAATATAGAAAGGATAGACCCTCTGTGACTAATGCCCCTGCCAACTTAATAGCCATCATTCTCAGTCATCATTCTCAGGTGACATCAAAGGCATTAAAGAATGTTTTAATGAAATATTGAAGTCTCATAACTGCTTGTATTTGTTTTTGTCTGGTGACTTTGATTAGGAAATATTTTTGTAAGACTCAACATTCTACCTTCGTTTTTGATACCTTCTTTTCCAGATGATAAAGCCTCTTAATTAGGACTCAGCAAACTTTTTCTGTAAAAAGCCATACAGTAAATATTTTACTAGTTTTGGAGCCCATAGGATCTCTGTTGCAGCTACTCAACTCTGCTGTGGTACGGTGAAAGCCACCACAGACAATATGTAAATGAATGAGTGTTACAATAAAACCGTAGTTATAAAAACAGGCCCAGAATTGCCTGCCACTTGCCACGCTCTTCTATTTAGCCTTCTTACCAAGAAAGAAAGAGAGAGATAGAGAGAAAGAAAGAGGGGGAAAGAAGGAGAGAAAGAAAGAGGAGGCGGGGGAGGGGGCTTTACTGCTTACAGCTATTTGCTTGGTATATTCTCTTTCCTCTTTCATGTGCACATCTTTACATTTGCAGTCCTAACTTTGTTAAACACTCACTTTGCAACCTTTTGAAAAATGGCCTCTGTCCCTCTTTATCTACTGAAATGGCTCTTTCATTGGTTTCTTTGTCACAAAGTACCGGGGCCTTTTCTCCTTCTTCGTCTCTTGATAAAAGGAGGCAGAATATTATGGTTAAGAATCTGGGCTCTCAAGTCAGATGACCCAGACGTAAATCCAGGCTCTGCTATTCCCTATCTGTACGAACTTAAGTTAGTCACTTACTAACCTCTTTAAGCCTCAGTTTTTTCATCTGTTTATTGGGGATGATGATAGTACCCATCTATGAAGGTGCTATAAAGAGTAACTGAGATAATGCTTGAAAAGTATTTGGCTTCTTACCAGTAAACATTAATGGTTTTTTTGGGCTGTTATTTTTATTATTACGGTTACCATCATTATTATGGACCATCTCATCTTTCTTAAAACTCAATTCTTAGTTCATTGGACAATGTGCCATTCTGAATGTTCTACCACTCTTGTGTCTTACCTTCTGCTTTCTACACAACTCTTTCTCTTTTCATATCCCCAATGCAGGATTTTTTTTCAAAGCTTTGTATTTAGTGTTCTTTTCCTTTGGCTGTTTACTTCTGTTTTAACTCTCTCATCTGTAGATGACTCCTGGATCTAACCATTCAGTCCCTGTTTCTTTCCAGAGAGCCCTATCTTGCCACTTATTTTTTTCAGCATCTCCACTCCTTTGGCATTCTGAGATACCAGTCATTAAGACCAAACTCATCCTTTTGAACTCTTGATTTTGCCATTTCACTCAGGAAAATCATCATTCACTGAGAGTTGAACCTTTGGAATCATCTTGAACTCTTCATTTGCTTTCCCCATCCATTACCCATTATATACTGTCCAGTGGCTGCAAAAGATACTTCTTTTGTTTTTATTTATACTACCAGCCCTCTTGCTAAGGTCTTTTTACTAACTACCTTCTACGTCTTTTTTTTTTTTTTTTAACAAGAACTGCAAGAACTAGTTTTTTCATCTTCCGTGTCTCTTCCTGCTTTCCACAGCCCCATGCCCTTTGTATCAGGGAAGCTGAGCCACCATGAATGTTTTTATGGTAAGGGATTTCTAGAGTTCACAATTGTGGGGGAGAGCTGGGGAAGTGGCACTCTGTGCCTTGGACACCATGTTCAACCTCTTAGCCTGCACTGGAGTGCTATAATATCCTACCTTAACCCATCATTCCAATCTGATCTCCCACTATAAGGTGCCTCTATTCCTAACCAGGAGATAGGAGTCATAGTGTCTGGATGTACCACTGCTTGGGTTCATTCTTTTGCTTAACAATCCCTTCTGTTTTCTCAATCTGTACAAATCTTTCAGGACTCAGCTAAAAAAATAAATAAATAAAAGTTATTTTTAACCTCACCTAGGTGTGATTCCTCCTTTGGCTAAAATTTTTTAAAAGCTTATATCATTCATTTATCATTGAATAAACAGTTGTAAAGGTCTATGATATGGCAGGCACTATCTTAAGAAATAGGAATTCAGCAGTGAAGAAAATAAAATGTTCATGTCCTTGTGGATATTATATTATGTAGCACTTTGTGTCTTACGTTACTATTAATTGTCAATATTTCTTCCCACTTCTAGGTTTTTAAGTTGCTGATGGCAAGGGGTAACGTTTTTCAACACTATATCTCCTCTATGCCAGGTGTTCAGTTTATTTCTATTGAATGGAATAAAGAAACAGATGTGGAGAGTGATAAAATTTTCTATGAATAAGCTGTTTGCTGGAAGTAAGATCAGTTGTATCAACTTGTGAGCAACAACAGATGACATTTATTGCTAATAGTTGTAATACTTACACGTGGGTTCAATAGCCTAGTATATTTGAAAAAGCCTAGGTAGTCACCAGCAAGTGTGATATGAGTTAGTGTTGTGACATAGTTGCCAAAGAAACCAATTTCACTTGTACTGTATTAATGAAGGTATACTTTCTACAGTAAGGAAGCTCAGCTCTGTGCTTACCAGTCCACTCTTATGTTACAATCCATTTCACTGAGGGGGGCATACTTCATGAGGTTCTAGGTGGAAGACAGAATGCAGAAGTGACTTACAGGAAAGGAGGTCAAGGGCTGCAGAACTGTGTCAGTGTAGGCATGGGAAAGGAGCTGGGAATGTTAAACCTGAAGAAAAGAACGCTAAGGACGAAAAGATGGGTGTATTTAAATATGTGCAAGACTGTCACTGGAAGAGATCATATGATTATGCAGGGTGTTCACACGGGGAAGATATGGGAACTGCAGGATGGATGTAAGAAGACAGATTGAGACTCAAAACCATGTCTGGGAATGACAGGGTACATTTTCTTGGAAGGAATTGAACTTCGTAAACTATGGCAGTCAACAACTTTTCTGTGTAGCTTTAGAGAAACTGAACACTATAGGGTTAGGGTGAAGTAGAGAGGTTAAACTAAACAGCCCTAACACAACCGTCTTCTATGAGGTCTTCTAACAGAGTAACCCAAGAGATTATAGCCTTTCAGATTGCATCTCGTTTATTTTTCATATTTATGTACTTGAGAGATGAATTATGAACTGATAAACCCCTTGATTTACTTTTTTCAAAATTTTCAATTTGTACTCTGTGTAATCATTGTATGTCATCTTAAATAGTTTACCTTTTCTGAGCTTTGAGCTCTTTCATGGTAAAGGATCTACATGTGGTCTGTTGAGCTATGCTCAGAAGAATCTTGGAGACGTGAGATTTTTATGTCTCCTTTGAATTGAAGAACTTAATTTTGATTTTTCTTTTGGATGACATTTTAAAATGTTCTACTTAAAGACCGTTTTTGTTAAGTTCCTGTAAACCCTCTCTCTTTGGTGAATGCATACATTTCAAGCATCTCTTTGGTCTCTCTTGGTGATTAAAGATATCAGCTTTATAGTACCTCATCCACATGCCTCTCAAATTAGCCTATTGTGGCCCCAAATGTATATCAATTTCTTTCTTAGTGTGTGGCTTATTTGTCTCTTGAAATTGGGCAGTCATTCTTTGTAAAATATGAATTATTGATGACCCTTTTTGCTTCGGGAAGCACAGATCAATACAATAGTTAGAAGAGTTATGATTTCTATCAATTAAGATTTTTAAAAACTTAAAGTTAGCTCTATTCAGGGCATTGTGTAAATGCAGAAAGATATGATTTCTGCCTACAATCATAGGCAGGAATCATAACTTTCTTATCTTAAATTTTAGGGATTTTAGGCAGAGAATTTGATGTGAGAAGCAATATTCATATAACTTCTTTTTCTTATGGGGATCTCAAGATACTAACTTATGTAACCTCAATATATTTTACAGCAATAGGAGCTGTTTTTATTATACATGAACTTTGGCATTACTGGCCCTTTATCAGTAATAGGTGCTTTGAGTGGTGTTATTTTACTGAATTGTCTTCATAACACACTAGTAAAGAAGGTGCGGTAGATATTATGAACGTGACTTTACAAAGAAAAAGGCAAGAGAGATGGCAGTGCTGCAGCAAGTAAACATGGGCTTTGTAATCAGACTTGAAGTCTTCGGAATAGTGTGTAAAAGTCTCTTTATCATTTTGAAATTTATGGAGGAAGAAGGGCAGACTTTAGTTTCCTATAGTTATGATATCAAATAATTCAAAATAGAGAAGTGCAAAGTTAACTAAAAAAAGAATATTGTTTGTCTCCTCTGCCAAATGAATTATCAGATGGAAGGGGACTCTTGACATGTAAGGTCTTTGAAGCATGAATAATTTTTTTAAGAACATGAAATAAATAGACAACCGGCAGCTCTGACGAAAATATTGGAGACACTTTTAAAACCACACTGTGGTTATCTTTTTCTTCAGACTTCTTGGCTTCCTTCATGCTTTTTTGTATAAGTATAGAAGAGCATAATCTTACCTTTTGTAATATTTTTTGTCTACCATAGGGATCCACCATCTCCCATTGGGTTTTGTATTTATATCCGTAAAACAGTTGAGAATGATTCAGGTGCAATTAACCTGGCAGGGGAGGCATCTTACTGTAAATTAGATGATATTAACTTTATTATTACCTATGTCAGTTTAATAAAACCTCAATTTGTTTTTGTTTTTTGGTAGCTCTTAGTTTACAAAGAAAAATACTTGATGTAATTGAATCAATTTTAAAAATACCGATTTTTAAGAGATACTCTGGTTTCTATAGTATTGAGACCAACTGACTGTCGGGCATCATTTTGTAGTCATCGCAGCAGTCTCAGTGTTGCACATTTTATTTCTCTATTTCCTCAGTACCTAACTCTATGTCTAACACATAGAGGGTGCTCACTGAAAGTTAATGAAGGAGTTAGTATCTAGCAGAATGTCACCAAGTGAGCTTCTGAATCATCAAGAAGTGTTCACTTTTGTTCTAGGTGCTGCATTCCCTAAGGCAGGAAAGGGAACTGAAATGCCTTCAATGTTTTTCTGGCGTTAAAGTTGCCAAAGGTTACTTGCATGAATAAAGTTAATTAATAATTGCTTATAAGCAGCATTCTCAACGATTCCAGTTAGAAGGGTTTGAGGTTTTCATCCTCATGCATTCTGTGGTTTGCTGAAGTTGTTTTCATACTCCTTCATTCTGTGTTTCCTTCTATCTGAATATCGGCGTGGCTGACTTGGATGCTTGCCTTTTTCTGGTTTGGAGCAGATGATTGACAGAATATGTGTGAAAGTACAAGATCATCTCAACTCCTTACGAAATTGTGGGGGAGATGCTATCCAGGAAGATTTAAAATCAGCAGAGCGGCTCATGCGTGATGCTAAGAACTCTAAAACGGTGAGTTTCACTTCAGGCTGTGTGAGAGTCTGTTGTAATAAAAGCGTTTAATAAAATTTAGTTTTAGAAACCAGTTTCAACTTTCTTTCTCTCTCTACCCAATTCCAAGTTTACTAACAAGTGGCAAAGTGAGCTGAATTAGCCTTGACCTCCTTTCTGTACCTGTGCTGATTACCAATAATCAAGATATAGAATAAAAAGCAGAGGGCCAGTGTGATTTCCAGAGGGTGTGATTGGGCCCTCAACAACTGAAAGGGAGCTGTAGTTTAAATGAGTAACAGCTCATTTAAAATGATTCTGCTTCTAAGCTGATAACATGAAACTCCCCGCTGTTGCCTCTAAAAGGAAGTTGCTTTCACATTAGACTTTGGTTCCCAGTGTGTGACTTAGTAGAGCAAGGACTTAACTGTGAGTCGGAAAAACTGAGATCTGGTTTTGGTTCTGCTGTTAGAATCACACAATCACTGAATGTCATGAGTATGAGGAATCTGTAGATCAATCAGATACTCTCGTGATACAATAAGAAATGTATATTTGGTCTTTGTTCCCAGTTCCTGATATGAAGCTTCTAAAACCCTTGTAATTTCCTGAGTGATAGGGATGATAGGAGCATCTTTTGTTATAATATTTGGTCTTTGTCCCTGGTTCCTGGCACAGAGCTTCTAAAACCCCTGTAATTTCCTGAGTGACAGAGATGATAATAGCATCTTTATTATTAATGAAAAGCCCCTCTCATCACACCAGAGTTTATCCTAATGAGGTGACTCTTCCTGTGCCCCTAGAAAGTTGCAGGATAGGGAAGGTTGCCAGAGGAACCAGCCATGTTATTAGTGAACTGAATCTGTCAGCTCCACCCCCTGGAATCCTTGGAAATGGAGAGGGGCTGGTGATTGAATGGACACCAATGGCCAATGATTTAATCAGTCATGTCTATGTAATGGGTCCTCCATAAAATGTCTAAACAGTAGTCTTCAGATAACTTTTGGGTTGATGTACTCATCAACATGCTGGGAGGGCTGTATACCTGGAGAGTGCCCCCGAAGCTCCCCCAGCTCTGTACTTCACCCTATACATCTTCTGTTTGGCTACTCCTGAGCTGTATCTTTCATAATAAACCAGTAATCATAAGTAAAATGCTTGGCTGAGTTCTGTAGGTCATTTTAGCAAATTACGGAACCTGAGAAAGGATTTATGGGAGCCCCTTGAATTTAAGACTTGTTAGAAGTACCAGTAACAACCTGGGACCTGTGACTGCCATCTGAATTGGGGATAGTCTGGTGAGACTGAGTCCTTCACTTTTGGGATCCGAGGCAAACTCTGGGTAGACAGTGTCAGAATTGAATTGAATAGATTTGTAGGACACCCATTTAGTGTATGCAGAGAACTGGAGACTTGTCCGGTGTGGCAAACACCTACACTTTTGGTGACAGAAGTGTTGTAAGTAAAAGCAGGTCAGCTTTCATACCCCAGATGAAGAAATTAAGACATGAAGCGGGGCTGGGCGCAGCGGTATGTGCCTATAATCCCAGGTACTCGGGAGGCTGAGACAGGAGAATTGCTTGAAGGCGGGAGGCAGAAGTTGCAGTGAGCCGAGATCGTGCCATTGCACTCCAGCCTGGGAAACAAAAGCAAAACTCCATCTCTAAAAGAAAAAAAAAAAGACATGAGGGGGTAATGTGTTATTCCTGTGGTTTCAAAGCTGCTTAATGACAGAAGTGGTCAATGTGAAAGTCTCCTAATACCCAGTCTAGTGTTTCTTAGGGTTGCCATGATTCATTGAATAAAAATGAATGCCCATAGTCTGGATATCAGTTTATTAATCCGTGCAAAGAGCCTTTGACTGAGAAGAGATCATGCCTAACAGTATGTCTTCACCCTTCTCATTCACTCTGCAATGGCTTTGATTGAAATATTTACTCAGTTATAAAGAGGTTTTTTTTTATTTCTCTTACAGTTGTTACCAAATTTATACCATGTTGGTGGTGCATCTTGGGCGGGAGCCAGTGGCTTGTTATCCAGTCCAATTCAGGAGACCCTGGAATCAATGGCTGGAGAAGTTACAAGAGTAGTAGATGAACAACTAAAGGTTTGTGGGATATGTTATTTGGGAAATGAAATTGTTAAGATTTAACTATGTGTGATAGCATTTTATTCCACAGCTATCTGTGTTTTATAGATTTGTATGTGTGCATGCTGCAAAGATGTACTTGTAGTAAAAATTGAACACTGTGTCTTTTGCAGCTTCATTATAAGTTTTGGAAAGACTTCTTACATAATCATTTTTGATGGTAAACCTCTAAATGTACCTAATAAATTATGGGTTGCCACTGATAAAGGAATGATTGATTTCTATTAAGGGAGTAGAAAGAGAAGTGTGTTTCAGGAAAAAATACCTTCTGTTATTAACATCTGATTTAGAGAATGGGAAAAATGATGGTAAGTACATTTACATTACCTAGATAGTGCTTATGTGGGGAGTCTGCCGCTGGGTGAATAGATAATCTTGTAAGGAGCTGGTTGAAAGACTAGGAAAGGTATTTAAATGTAATTACAAGGTACTCAAAGTTGCAGAGACCTGCCTATAGATTCACTGAAAAAAAGGTGAAAAAAAGGTAAAAAAAAAAAAGAAGTTATTGAAATTTTAGGGGAATAGACTAATCTAAGACCAGCTTTTGCTTAAAGTAACTTCAAGAAACACCTACACTAGATAAATTTCACGTTCAGAAAGTTTTCATCACTTCCAATCTGCCTATCAAGGCAGCTTGTAAAAACTGTGTCCGAATTTGTGTAAGTATTTGGCTGGTTTTCTTCTGAGAACACAATTACTACAGCATATAGGGATTTGAAGTACAAATCAGTAATAACTTTGCAGCATGTTAATTACTCTCTTTGAAAATTAAGTTAATGAAGGAGAAAATGTGAGGTTTTCTTTTTAAGGAGTTTAATCCCCTGTCTTCCTGTGCATATGATACAGAGAGACTCTGTGTGTCATTTTTATTTTATTTAATCATGGTTGTTTTTAATCCATCCTGAGCAGGGACAAATGGGCAGAAAAAGGAGTGGATGGTAGAGTTCTGCTAGACCATTTATTAATTAATAGCACTTCTTTTATCCTCCATGAAGGATAACATATTTAAAACAAAATTGACTTTGTTGTTTATTTTTAACTGTAAAAACTGACTTACTCTTTGTGAAATGTTTAACCAATACTAACATGTAGGGAATAAAAGAAAGTGAAAAAATTCCCTGAGATCCCAGAGGTAGTATCTCTGTTAATATCTTAGTGAATTTCTAGACATTCTGTGCCTATATAAACAGTTTTTTATATAAGTGATCATACTATACATACTGATTGGTAACCTTATTCTATTTGGTACAATGTCATGAATACAATTATAGGTTGATGAATAATCATTTTTAATGGCTATGTGGTATTCCATTGCATAGATGTACCAGCATAATTTATTTTATAATTTCTGATTAATTTAGTTAGGGTAAATGTCTATAACTGACCCATTGTTATGTCAAATAGTATTATACTTTCATATGTATTCACACACTGCTATTCACTAGTGCAGGCAATTGCTGATTTTGCCACATCTTTAACAATGCCAAGTTTATCAACCTTTTAATATTTTTCAATGTAATGGGGAAAAAAATTTTTTCATTGTGTCTTTTTGTTTGTTTTTTGAGATGGTGTCTAGCTCTGTCACCCAGGCTGGAGTGCAGTGGCATGATCTCAGCTCACTGTAACCTCTGCCTCCTGGGTTCAAGCTATTCTCCCGTGTCAGCCTCCCAAGTAGCTGGGACTACAGGTGTCGGCCACCACGCCCGGCTAATTTTTGTATTTTTAGTAGAGACGGGGTTTCACCATATTAGCCAGACTGGTCTCAAACTCCTGACATCAGCTCAAGTGATCTGCCTGCCTCTGCCTCCCAAAGTGCTGGGATTATAGGCATGAGCCACCGCTCCCGACCTCATTGTGTTTTCTGGATTTCTTCAATAACTCAGTGATGCATCAAGTAATTTCATCCCCCCTTTGTATTTCTTCTTCTGTAAATTATGTATTCATATCTATTGCCTAATTTGTTTCATTTGTAAGAACTTATTCCATACTGAAAATTGGCTAGAATTTAAATGGGCATGAAGCATTTGTAACAGGACCTTTCCTGTCAAACAGCTTCAAAATTGTCATTTCAACTGGTCTAAACGACAAACCACCCCTTATATCTTTGGTGTTCATTTTCTTCTCATTGCATGGAATTGTTGAAATGGATTCTTGCCAGTCTCTTTCTTAGGAGGGAGCAGAAGGAGAATATCCGAAGTATAACTATATGTATTTTTAAAAGCCTAAAATAATATAAATATATTTAGGGTTCAAAATATTTTCTGTAAATAGGCATTTCCTACTTTTTTTTCAGGCTAATTTCTCTGACCCCTCTTTAAACATCCCCATTGTTCTCCATTCATCATCGCCTCCTTGTTTGCAAATATCGTAGCATGCTTTTCTCTCATTCTCACTATTTCGAAGGTCCCGGGCCTCCAAATGGCCTTTTCCCCACCTTTTCCTGTTCCTTACTTACTTGTTTTTATTATTTTCCGTCCTTCTGAGTTTCAAGTTTCTTCTCCTTTGGGGATGTCTGGAATGAAGCAGAGAAAATCCTCAACCAAAACATCTTAATTAAATGTATTTTAAAATGTTCTTTTAACTGGGTGCACGTTTCAGTTTTGATACTTCTAATGGACTTCCTTGTATTTCCTTCCAGTTTACATGACAAATGGACAACCTTTTACTATTTTTTAAAAAATACCATTTATCTATTTATATAAACTTCTAATGCATTGATTTTCTTAAAATTATGTAGGCAAAGTGTATTTTTAATATAACCAGTGTTCAGTTTTAAACTATTGTGTCTCTTATTGAATTCACTACTACTATCAAATTTTCCTAGTTAAAAAGTTTCCTTTTTCTATTTCCCACATTCTCTAAAATTAACATATTAAACTCACAAGAGCTAAAGTCAATGGATTATCTTGTTTAAAAGTTATTTTGTAAAAATAGTTTTTATTATAGGAAGTGGTAGATTAAAAAAAGGAAGCCAGCAGGCCTAGATTTGTGTCCTGGGTTTCCTGCTGTGTGCTCTAAACAAGTTGCCTAACTTTTTTGGACCACGTTTCCTTCTGCAAGATTATCTTGGCCTCATGATAATCAGGGGGATTTATTCCAGCTCTAATATTTGATCATCCTGTACCATGGCCAGTCATAGACATTTTGAACATTGAATGAGAATAAGTTCAAATAACTCTTTAAGCCATCTTTCCAAAGTATTATTTCAGAAAGCAAAATAAATGGCCAGATAAGCCAGCCGCCTTAGTATACTTCCTGGAGGAGAATAAAGCAGTAAGTCTGGAGAAATTCCTTCTTTGAAGGCGATGATGTTTACTCTAAACTGGCCTGTTTTAGGTATTTCAGAATGACAACAGTCCCCTGTTTTCCCTGTTTTGATCCTAACGTTCATTCCTGGAGTAGTAGTAGATGAACAAAGGGGAATCGAATGTTTTAACATAAGGAAACATTCATTTCTCCCTTCTGGACTTAAAGTCTAGGGTATTTGTGTTGGCCTAGGAAATTCTTAATTTCGTTCAGGGCTTAAATGGTAAAATACTTGACTGGTAAATTTCAGCTTTACTTAGGATATGAGGCCTGAGGGATTTAGGTGGCATTTTGTCAACTATTAACTCAGTTTAGCCAGAAGAGTTCTCTGAGTTTTCTTCTTTCTAAACTTTATATTTTCCAAAGCAAAAGAAAGGAAGATTTCAGGGCATTTTACTATGGAAGTTGTATTTGCTGGTAATGAATTACAAGTCATTGGCTCACTGCAAGAATATAAGAGCATAGCTGCCATGTTAAGGTTATTAATCCAATTTATTTTACAAATATTAAACAGGTTTCCTAAGTACCATTAGTTATTTTTTCAGTTAAGAAATATAGACCCTCATAACTGTCATTAGAGATACATCAAAACAAAATTGGATTATCGTATTTCAAAAACAGGGCCTGTTTACTGCAAGTTGTCTGAAGGTACTAAAACAGGGAGACTAACAAAATGAAGGCTATATAAAAAAAGTTAGGAAATATGGATAGAATGAGAAATTTAACATAAGCCTAATTTAGATTTCCCCCCAGAAAAGAAAACAGAGACTAGGGGAAGGCGACATTTGAAGAGATGACAGCTGAGAATTTCAGAGATGGATTAAAGACCAGCATCTTCTGATGCAGGAAGCGCAGTGAAACCTAAAGCAGGATAGATAAAAGCAAACTTACATCTAGAATCGTTGTAATAAAAAGTGAAGAGCGCTGAAGATAAAGATCTTGAAAGGAGGCCAGAGTTGGTGGTTGGGGGCAGGCAGGGAGAGGCTCTTTTTTTATTACTTAAAAAAAGACCAGTATTAAGACTGACAGCTCACTTCTCAATAGTTAATGGAATCTAGAAGACAATGAAATAGTATCTTTAAACTTTAGAGAGTACATAACATAGCAATCTAGAATTATATACTCAATGGACCTGGTTTTTACAAATGAAGGTGAAAGCATTTTCATCACTTCAAAAACTGAGATCATTTACTGTCACTGGGCTACACACACACACACACACACACACTCTCACACACACACACACACACACACACACACACCAAACACTAAAGGATATACTTTAGGACAAAGAAAAATTATCTAAAAATGTAGTCTGAGCTACAATTGTGAAAGACTAATGAGCCGGGAAGGTCCAAATATGAGGAAATGGTAACATTACATGAAACAATGACATTAATGTCTAACGTGCTGTAAAATTTTAAAAAGCAAATACTGAAAGTGAGTGTATAAGTTAGTAGAAAGTCAGTTAAAGCAATCCAAGGTCTTAGTTTTATTCTGGAGAAGTGTTAAGAATTCAGCATTAGAACTGCATTGTCCAATGTGTTAACGCATTAACCACATGTAGCCATTAAAATTACAATTAAACAAAATTTAAAATTCAGTTTCTCAGTTGCACTATGTACATTTCAAGAGCTCAGTAGCCACATGTGGCTGTTGCCTCCCTTATTGGACAGCACAGATATTCCTATCATCTCAAAGTTCTATTGGACTGTGTTGCTTTACACATGAAGTAAAATACGCATGTTAAAATTCCTAGTATAATCACTAAAACAGAGGCACTAAACTAGAAGTTATGCTGCATTTCTAGAAGAGCATTAGGAAATATTGGGTTATTTTTGGTGTCATAGTGACTGACATGGGCAGGTGACAGTGATCCTAAAGATCATACAAGGTTGAGTTCCAAGCCAGAAGAATTGATCCCACCCAAATGGCCATATCACCAGAGAGAAACAGGTCCGTGAATAATGACAAATGGTCCAGTTTTCCAGAAATATGTAACAATTTGAAGTGTGTAAGCATCTAATCATATGGCTTCGTATATAAATAAATGAATAAGTGGACAAAATTGCAAAGAAAAATGGACGAATTTGCCATTGTGGTAGAGATCTTTTAAAATAACTGCCCATAACTGATAGATCAAGTAAAACGATGACGAAGATTTGAACAACAGAAATCTCAATTGCAATCTAATGCAACTATTCAATCAGTGCACAACAAAAGGAGAATGTGAAATTTTTTTCAGGTGTCCGTAGAATATTTATGAAAAATGCCCATGAAGTCATTAAGGTCATCTGCACAATTTCAGAGACCATATTTTCTCGTCTCAATTCAAATAAGTTAGAAATTAATAACAAAAGATAGCTAAAAAAAAAGACCCCACATGTTTATAAATTTAAAAATTACTTCTAACTCATGGGTCAAAGAGGAGGACATAATTTAAATCAGAGGATATAAGGAATTGAACAGTAATATAAATAGTAATATGAGAACCTGTAGGAGGCAACTAAACCAGTACTTAGGGTGAAATACATAATTTTAAGTACCAATATTGGAAGTGAGGAGAGGCTGAAAACTAATGAGCTATTAATGGATAACTTAAAAGGTTAGTAGGGAGGGTCATGATGCCTACATGCTTTCAGGTGTTTCAGAGGGAGGGAGAAACAAATATTGCAAATTATTAGCAACTGGTGAATTTTAAGAGTTAGGGTAATAGATGTTTTTCGTCCTATTTTTTCCAATTTTTGCTAGGTCTAGATTTTTTTTTTTTTTAATGGGGGAAATACTTCCTTTAAAGTCAGGAATAAGGCAAAGATGTTTATTTCATCACTTCTATTCAGCTTTATACTGAAGGTCTTAGCCAGTGCAATATGATAAGCAAAAGAAATGAGAAATGTAAGAATTAAAAAGGTAGAAAAATTATCAGAATTTGCAGATTTTATGATGTCCTACATAGAAAACCCAAAAGAATCTGCAGGTAAGTTATTGAATTTGTGTGAGGTTTCTAGATGTAGAACAATATGTAAAAAATGATGCCAGGCACGGTGGCTCACACCTGTAATCCCAGCACTTTGGGAGGCTGAGGCTGGAAGATCACTTGAGCCAGGAGTTTGAGGCCAGCCTGGGCAACACAGTGAGACCTCATCTCTACAAAAATTTTAAAAATTAGCTGGACATGGTGGCCCGTGCCTGTAGTCCCAGCAAGGTGGGAGTGAGCTATGATTGCACCACCGCACACATACAAATCTGGGTGGCAGAATGAGATCCTGTCTCAAATAAATAAATAAATACATAAATAAATAAATAAATAAATACAAATATAATTGTGTTTCTATATGTCAGCAACAACTAGTTAGAAAATGTCATTAAAAATAGTCACCATTTAAAATAGTAACAGAGAGCCTGGTATGGTGGCTCATGTTTGTACTCCCAGCACTTTGGGAAGCTGAGGCAGGTGGATCACCTGAGGTCAGGAGTTCGAGACCAGCCTAGCCAATATGGCAAAACCCCATCTCTACTAAAAAAAAAATACAAAAAAATTAGCCGGATGTGGTGGCAGGTGCTTGTAATCCCAGCTACTCAGGAGGCTGAGGCAGAAGAATCGCTTGAACCCGGGAGGTGTAGGTTGCAGTGAGCCGAGATCACGCCACCACTGCACCACTTAGTAACTTAGTAACTTTGTCCAATGTCACTCAGCTAGATTTCAAATTTAGATCTGACCTACGCTGATGCCCTTTCCATATCCTTCCAACCGTATCACCCATCTCAGACAAATCATTTAACTTCCCTTAGCTCACATTCTTCAACTGTAAAATGGTGATCACATGAATAACTGCCCTTCCCATTTTCACAGATGTTGGAAGGATAAAATGTGCAGAACATTTTTCAAACTCTAAAGTGCTGTATGAATGTCTTTCAACTGTTATTATTAATGCTGTCTATAAAGTGCTGTTGATGTTTTTGTCTGTTATTTTTCATGTTGTTTATTGTTGTCATAATAATTAATATCTTACCTAACACTAAAGCTTTTCTTTTAAAAGAGTAAAATTGGCAGTAGTTTCTGTGATTTTTCTGCTACTGCTGTTTTGATAGAGCAATTGAATGGTTCACCCTAATTTGGGGTTTCTGTGATTTGTAGAATCTCAGAAGCATTCAAATATGATATATTTGCTAGGGTTGCCTGTGACTTCATTTTCTAGTACCAGGGAAAACAATTTCTTGTGGTAAGGGTGTGTATAAAGGCTTGATGTTTGTATTTTTTAATCTTCTCCTTAATGGCTTTGTGTTAAATACAGCTGACACACCATAACACTTCAGATGCCAGCGTGAAGCTTGCTTGGTTCTGCCAAGTGTCGATTTAAAGTGATTACCAGAGATCAATGATCATCCAACAGTCACAAGTCACCCCGGGGCAGCTCAGAATTCTTGGTTGTGCTCTGGGACTCTGTCGTGCTCCTGTTCTCTGAGGGCTCCGTATCATATATTAACCACCTTTCAGTTTTATGGCGGGCGTCTCTGGTGCAGTGTCATCATCTCTTCCCTTCACTTGTGCTGCATTGCAGGCGTTGCTTGAGTCCATGGTTGATGCTGCTGAGAATCTTTGTCCCAATGTGATGAAAAAAGCCCACATTCGACAAGACTTGATTCATGCCAGCACCGAAAAGATTTCTATTCCACGTACCTTTGTTAAAAATGTCCTGTTGGAGCAGTCTGGAATTGATATCCTTAACAAAATTAGGTAGGTTTATAATGTTAATAAACCTAGGAGCTGCAATTTCTGTAAACGCAGTTGAGGCAGCTGTAAAGAGGGTTATTGTTGGCTGTATCCATATATAATATGTTTAGGCATGTTTAATAGGCAGAAACTGTATATAAATATAACTGTGCATAAATGCATAGGTTTTATACATTTCCAAAATAAGATGATCACGTAAATGCCTGCATTACTTAAGGACATAGAATTATCTGCTCTGTTTAAGGGTTTTATATTTAAGAGGGGGGTACATGTTTGTAATCCCTGTTTTCTGTTTCTGAAGTTTATCTTTCACCTTTATAAGTCACTAGCTTGAAGATTGAGATCAGTTTGCTTTTTACCACCATAAACTGTGAACAAATGCACAGCCTATAAATAGGCAGAGGCCCACTTTGACCTTAGCATGTTTTCCTTCTGGGTTATTTTGGTGGGTCCGTAATACTATGTGTGTATTAATGGTGTCTTTGCAGTGTTTACCTAGATTTCTGTTTGAAAAAGTTTGAAAAATATGACAAGATATAAATATTTAGAAGCTGTAATTACTGGCAAACTTTTCTGAATTTTTACATAGAGACTCTTGGTCCATCACCAATATTACATTACAGCTCAGCTAATTCTCATAATGTTTCTTAGTTGGGGAATCAGATGACTAAAAACTAAGTTCAGAAACATTTTTTAATTTTCCATTTTAACCATTTTTGAATATTGATAAAGATATTTAGATGTAGCAGAAATAATAGCTCCTGTCTATAGAGCTGGGGGTGGTACTAACACACAATGATATAGCTAAGTGACAGTCCATGAGAAGAATGAGTCAAAAACAAAACAAGCCCCAAATTATATTGTCGTTAACTAGATATCAAAGGCTGATGACTTTAAATCCAGATTATAGAACTTTGAGGATTTAGAAATTCTGCAATAACTGAATAATCTCAGGTCTTGTTTTTGTTTGTTTGTTTGTTTGTTTTGTTTAACTAAAGCACCTAAATCCTACTCAACTGAATTGTAAGGCAATTGGAAGGACTTGAGAAATTTTAGAAAAGACTTATAGAAGGTTTATAGGACCCCATAGATTAGTGACCTTATAAACTCTAGCCCTTCACTAGGTGTGCTTACTTACATTTTCTTATAACTGGTGGTTTCAGAATTTTTTTGGTTGGAGATGCCTAAACATTAAGGAGAAAATAATATATTGGCTACTATTCTTTCATAATAATGGTTTCAGCCACAAATAGATCCTATTCTGATAGCTTTATTTGAGTATCAAATTCTGTCAAATATGATCATTTCCTTTGAAAACAGGCAGATTCTGAAAGTTGAACAGCAGTATAGAACACACATCAATGAATCAATTTTATGTCCCTTAACTCCTTACTTGGCTTTTTATAATACATTATACTGAACATTGATAGAAGGAAAATATTTACACCTACACATGCATGTATGTATACATTCATACAATACGCACGTTTGCATGGGGAGGTTAAGTTGACTCTTTTCCTCTAAAAGCTTTGCAGACTGGAAGCTTAACCAGTAAGGAAGCATAGTATCCAATAGCAAAATAATAGAACGATCCTGAGATATTAAAAAATAATTGCATTTTTAAGATTCTATCTTTTTTGGTGCTACAATTTGAAATAGATAAACCACTCCTACCCACTTTCAGAGAGAAGGAGAAGCTATTGAACCTATAGTTTTATGAGGAAGTATAATTTCTAAACATGCCCAAAACGAATCAGAGGAAGTACTTAAAATTAGATTTTCAGGTCCCTCTGAGAGTTTGGAGTGGGACCAGTAACCTGTATTTTTAATATGAGACCTGGGTGAATCTTATATCAGTAGACACCTCTGGGGAACAGGAAAGTATCAGATAAAGCAAATAGCTAGTGATACCTTGTTTCAGGGGCAGAAATTAAACGTATTTTTTATCTTTAGCTTAAGATAATTTTTACTGTAAGTAAAAAGTACTTCTATTCAAAAATCTCCCCAGGCAGAGAAATTTCCATGCAAATTATTGCCATTAGGTTGGCAAGATTTTTTCCGTGTTACACGAATATCTTTTCAACGTTAGCTTATGAGACAATGTTGGAATATAGGTATGTATTTCTCTCACATATTTACCTTTAAATATATTGTGCTTAATGTACATTTGTACATATGTGCATTAAGATATTCAGACCAAGAACACACATAAAAGTGGAATTCTTGGGAATACCAAATTGCAAAAATGCAAACAAAAATACCAGCCATCTGACAGACTCTTTGTGGCTGGGTCTGTTTATTAGTAAAAACAACAAGCCACTTTCTGCTGTGTAGACAACTTTCTGAGGTCAGGCAACAGGCACCAGAACTGCAAATTTCAGTAACCTGTCTTCATAAAAGATAAGCGTAGATGATTTTGTAAATATTCAAAGTAAGATGGTCAGTCAAAGCAGACGCAGTTATGGTATCATTTGATTGGTGAAAAGTTTTTTAAAAGGGTGAGTGATATGCATACTAAAGCAGTAACTAAGACTTAACAACCAGGCTAGACTTTCTTAATTTACTCCAGCCCAGGTTTGTTTTCCTTTATGTCAATGGATGAATTGTTCCTCACCACATGGTACATACGGTTCCCATTAACTTTGTCTTTTTCCAGATGTTTTTCATTTCTACCATTAAATCTTGAGTTTTGAAATTGCAGAGGCAGGTTGAAATTGGTAAAGAAAGTCTATTACTTGTGTGTTTATGGCAGTGTTTAAGGTTTATTTTTGGAAATCCTTAGTCCTGTTCACACATTCTTATATTCTACTTTCAAAGACAGAAATGGAATCACAATTGACCTTATCACTATAGCAGCAAGGATGGATGATTTTTCCCCCCTTGCACAAATTAAAATAATACTCTGTCCTTTTGATTTTCACATAGTGAAGTAAAGTTGACAGTGGCCTCCTTCCTGTCTGATCGAATTGTGGACGAAATCCTGGATGCACTCTCACATTGCCATCATAAACTGGTGAGTGCTGTGCACATCTTGAGCAGGACCTCCTGTTTCATCTCTGCTGTGATGCAAGATGACTTCCGGTGTGGGAATGTGATTTCTTTCACACTATTACATCTTTATGGTTTGTGATCTTGATTTTCCTCCTTTCTCTTCTATGTTGCTTCTAGCCATTCTGGAGCATGTTAGAACTTCTCCAGAGAGAATGATAAGGGAAAGCAGAACTGATTATATCCAGAAATCTTATTGTTCATTTATAATGAAAGTCAAAAGTTTGGGGAAGAAATGTTGAGACTGAGGTCTAAAATTAACATTTTAATGTATCTTTGCTCATTTGTTGCTGATATGATTATCTGATAATGGACTATTCTAAAAATATGGTAGAAAATAAAAATATTTGAATAAAGAAAGTGCAAGAACAAAATGGGCATAATTTAGTGATGGATAGTTGCTGACTGGCCAACAGGTGCCTTGGATATAACCAAGGTAAAAAAATATATATTTTCTTCATCTAGAGACTGGCACTGTCTCTAGAAAATGGCACTGGATTGTGTTTTTTTTTTTTTTTTAATACTTTAAGTTCTAGGGTACATGTGCATAACGTGCAGGTTTGTTACATATGTATACTTGTGCCATGTTGGTGTGCTGCACCCATCAGCTCGTCAGCACCCATCAACTTGTCATTTACATCAGGTATAACTCCCAATGCAATCCCTCCCCCCTCCCCCCTCCCCGTGATAGGCCCCGGTGTGTGATGTTCCCCTTCCCGAGTCCAAGTGATCTCATTGTTCAGTTCCCACCTATGAGTGAGAACATGCGCTGTTTGGTTTTCTGTTCTTGCGATAGTTTGCTGAGAATGATGGTTTCCAGCTGCATCCATGTCCCTACAAAGGACACAAACTCATCATTTTTTATAGCTGCATAGTATTCCATGGTGTATATGTGCCACATTTTCTTAATCCAGTCTGTCACTGATGGACATTTGGGTTGATTCCAAGTCTTTGCTATTGTGAATAGTGCCGCAATAAACATACGTGTGCATGTGTCTTTATAGCAGCATGATTAGGTAGGGGACTTTACTTCCAGTATCAGTGCATACGAAAAAATGTGTCAGAAACTCAATGTTTCGTAAACTTGAGGAAGTTCTCTGAAGTACAGATGAAGCTTTTATAACTGGTTATATCTTATGTCTCAATATGATGCAGTGGAAGTCTCCCAGGAAAGTTATAGCAATGTTTCCTTCAAGAAAAATAACTCTTTAATGTTTTCTTAACTGTGTGGGATGGAGATGCCAGTTTCATGGTATTGAATTATTGGTTGACACTAGAGAATCCTAAAATGGGAGGAGTAGCAACAGCTGCTTCTACATGAAGCAGACAAAATGCATGTTTTTGAAAAATTCATTTGAGAAAAATGTGCACGACCGCCTTCTAAAATCTGAAAGACAAGACAGACATCTCTAATAGCACGATTCAAGTGCTGCCTGTGGACCAGAGGTGGCCCACTAATGGATGATTCCCCAGAGGAAGCATCCAAAAACTTCTTGAGCTTCCAATATCAGTGCATATGAAAAAATGTGTTTTTTCGTTATAGCACCAAAAAAAGATAGAGTCTCCAAACACATGTTATTTTTCTGATTTTTCTTTTTATTGTATTTTAACAGTAAATTGTTTTGTGCTAAATTGGAAATATAAAAAACCAATTTATCACCACATTGAATGTAGGAAACACTGTTTTCTATTTCCTGGCACAGTAAAGAGCTACATGATTGTTTAGAGCTCCTAATTCAGCCTTTTCTTTTTTGTAAATAAGTACAAACAAAAGCAATAGAGTATCCATTCATTCATTCGAGATGGGAGTCTTGCTCTGTCGCCCAGGCCGGAGTGCAGTGGTACGATCTTGGCTCACTGCAACCTCCGCCCCTAGGTTCAAGCAATTCTCCTGCCTCAGCCTCCGGAGTAGCTGGGATGACAGGTGTGCGCCACCACACCTGACTAATTTTTGTATTTTTAGTAGAGATGAGGTTTCACCATGTGAAATCCTTTCTTGATCTCCTGACCTCAAGTGATCCACCTGCCTCAGCCTCTCAAAGTGCTGGGATTACAGGTGCGAGCCACTGCACCTGGCCTAGAGCATCCTTTTAAAATAAGCTTTTTTTCAGAAAGTTTATTGATAACCCGTAGCTCCAGGAATGGCCTTAAAATGCTTACTTATGACACAAATACTACATATTATACTAACAGAAATCTTCATGTGAGAACTACACTGAAGGTTTGAATTTTTCACTTTTTTGCATTTGTTTTTTCTTAAAGAATTTACTCAGAAAGTATTGACTTTTTTAATTGAGAAAAAATTTGCTGAATGCACTTTTGGTTTGCACTTCATTTTAACATTAGTACTGCTGATTTAGATTGTAAGGAAAGAGATTAAGTCCCATATGAAGGAAATACTATCTTCAAAATGAAACCTTGTTTTCAATGACTTTCAGATACCATTTTCACTAACTTAAGTTTGTAAACGTTCTCAAAGTTTCCATAGACTTACCAACTGGTTTTCAGTGTTTCAGAATTAAATCAAAGTTTCTGGTGTCAGATCAGCTCAGCACTGAAGTTTATTAATTTCAGCTAAGTTTATTCTACCTCTTATTTAATTTGTTATGTTTACCTAAAGTGTAACACTGGAAATTAAGAAATCATACCAAATATGGTATTCATTATATGAAAACAATGAAAGCTAGCAGTAATTAAAATTTTGCTAATAATTTCCTTCCTTTCATTCCTTTAAAAATAATGAAAGTTGGAATTGTTTTATTGCTCTCAGATACTTTTTAGTACTAGATATAGAAGGAAATTTCTTCAGAGGAAATATCAAAATCAATAAAAACACTACTAAGTTGTCTCTTCATTTACTAAAAGAGATTTATAATTTATTGCTTAAAACACTCTGATTCCAAAGAAAGATAATAAAAGAGGTAAGTTACTGTACTGTTCATATATTAAGAATTGTCCTTATCACTTGTCAACATTGTGCTCCACTGCGCCATCTTGTGGAAGATGTCTTCAGAAATCCAGCTAACCAGCGCTTCTGGTCTCTGTGCTTTAATTTCTCCTCATATGCGTCTTGACCTTCTAGGCTGACCATTTCAGCAGACGTGGCAAGACCCTTCCTCAACAAGAATCCTTAGAGATCGAGCTGACTGAGGAGAAGCCAGTTAAACGTTCCATCATCACAGTGGAGGAGCTAACAGAGATAGAGCGTTTGGAAGATCTGGATACCTGTATGGTAAGACACATCCTCTGGTGGCGCCGTTACCCTATTCACTGGATTGTGCCATTTCTTTTTTTAAACAAATCTCAGTTTTTGAAATCAGACCAAATAAAACACTCTCCCCACCCCCAGAGAATTCTTTCAGAAAAGTCCTAAAGAGGCCACTAATGAAGTGAATAAGCTGAAGCTTTAGCACCCGTAAGGGCTGGTATCCCTAGTGGGAAAATTCCCAATTAGGAAAAATAGATTAGGTAACTCTTAAAGGTTTTTGTGACAGGAAAATATCATCAGTTAAAATTATAAGTAACCCATTAAAAATGTGGAGAAAGACTTTTTCAAATAAAAAATATATATAGGGTGACTTTCTTGGTCTTACCGGTTTTCTTTTGTTACACAATTTTTTGACAAACTCTTTAAATTTGGGCTTCCTGTTTAAATGAGGTTGTGTTTCGTTAACCTGATCTGATGTGCTTTAGAAGATCGAATGCACACCATAGTGTTTACCTAACTGTAGGTCTTAATTCCTTATCCATTTTCTAAATTTCACGTAACATATCCATCTGGCCCTATAACTAGAGTATGTAGGTCGTTAATACCTTTTCAGTCTGAGAAAAATTATATCTGAATCCTATTTCATTATTTTAAAATTTATATTAATCAGCATAGCTACTTCTCACTTTACCATGAAACAATTGTTTGTGTCTATATCATCCTCTGTATTCAATATGTTTATGTTTTACAAAATGTTTGCTTTTTAATAATTCCTTATAATCTGAGGTGGTGGTGGTAAGACTAAATTTTGGTTACTTGTATGTCCAAATGTTTCTACATTAGCTTGTGATTTTAGTAATTTTTAGATGAAACCATTGTTAAGAAACAGTACTTGTTTTAACTTTGAACACCAAGGATCTGATATGGCCGATATTACTTTCCTAGCTTAGGAGAGAATGTAGTGTGTTAAGAAGTTTACTTATTTATAAACCACTGTTACCATGTTTTAAAGTCTGTGAATAAAATATTTGAGGGTTCTCCATGTAAAGTCCTGTCCTATACAAGGAGAATAGCAAAGAAAGCCTAATGTATAATCCAAGATTTCAAGCAACATCCTCATATCACTAAATAAAGCTGGGAAACAATTTTCTATATAATTATATAAAACTACACATATATTTAATCTGCGTGGAGGAAATTGTCAAGTTTTTAAAAACTTGGTTGTCCAGCTCATTATAAAATTTATATTTCATAAGTATTTTGAGTTTGTTTGCCTTTTGAGGCATTAGAAGTTGGACACTATGTTATAGGACAATTGTTCTGGAAAGCTCTTAGACTAGTCCTAAAAGAAAATAAATAATAGGAAATAGAGTTGAATTAAAAATTTGAAATTAATTCTGCATATCACGTTTCCTAATTTATTTGGTCATGTGTAAATTGGAAAAGGGTGAAGGAAAAACAAGCTAGTAAAATGTATTTTATTGGGTTTATAGATGATGTGGTTTGGAATGAGGAAATGGTTATGAAAGACCGACTCAGCTACGGTAACGTTGGTTTTAAATGTGTAAGCTTTGTTTGGAAGTAAGTT
The DNA here is from genome assembly GCF_000951045.1 of Mandrillus leucophaeus. NCBI lineage: Eukaryota > Metazoa > Chordata > Mammalia > Primates > Cercopithecidae > Mandrillus > Mandrillus leucophaeus. The sequence goes on along the minus strand of NW_012108253.1, from coordinate 1,251,024 downwards.
TTTTTTTTTTTATTAATTTGGTTTAGTTTTGTGAAAGGAAGAAAAAGGTTTTTCTTTTCTTGTTTTGTTTTTGTTTTTTAAGTGAGTGAGTTGAGGGTAGAGGAAAGGAATAATTTTTAAAAATGCAGTTGGAAGACCCCCCTCAGAACTTAAGGGACAGCCCTGCAGCAGGCACAGCCCCTGTGAGGCAACTTCCATTGTAAAAACATTCATGTTGCCATGATGCCTGAAGAGGCAGGAGTAGATGCAGGTCTCTTTGAATTCAACTCTCAGGACAAGCCAAGTTAGGAGGGTAGACTTTATCTGGTTTAAAGCGCCAAGGAGATAAGCAGGGAGGGCAATTCCTGAGATGAGCATGTGTTGAGTCCTGGGGTGAGGAACAGGACCCTGGGTGTTGAGGGAGTGACAGAGAAACAAAAGGCTGAGCTCTTCATCAAAAAAAGAATATATAGGTAGGCATGAGTTTGTAAGTCATGAAAGTAACTTTTTTTCTAATAAATATTGTCTTCATTCATTATTCTAACTAGGCTAATAAGTTGTTTAGTAGAAAACCAGAGTTAAATTTGCTGTTAGTGTAATGAAAAAGAATATTTTTTGTGTATAAAAAGTGCAAGTTTGGCTTCTATACTATTGATAATGATTTCCTGTATACTTTCAGCCTAACCATCAATTCCAAGCCACCCAAAGGCAGAACCATTCACATGGCAGCAGCTGCCCCAAGCCCAGGGATCCCTCTCCTAAAGGAAATCTATTTTCTGAGCTTTAGGTGGTACAAACTCATAGCTAATTTGGAAGGAGTAGAGCAATAGATTGGTCTTTTAATGCTTCCTTTCATAATCAAGGTAGCAACCATTATTGTTTGTTATCGACATCCATTACCAGATATTTCAAGTTGTGACCCTCATATGATGCCATTGGGGGAAAAAATTTGCAGTCCATATTTCAAAGGGAGGTGCATTTAATTCGTGATGATTTTCAAAATGAATGTATGCATTTTCCTTGGCAGCATTTCTATCTTAAGTGATCCAGAAAGTTAGGACTCAAGATTAACTGTTGTGTTAAAAACTGTCAGAAGGACAAGTACATAAGTACATGCATGCAACCTTTCCCTCATGGCATTAAAAAAAAAATTCTACCCTGGTGGAATTTTTGACACATCACCAGGAACTTTGACACATCACCAACCTGCTATTCACAGATTTAAGTTTGTTCACAGATCCTGGCACTTTTTGTGCAGGATGTTCATAGCTACTAAACCCATTTCTTTAGGAAACTGGGCAGAGATTCTGGGAACGCCTTTTGTCCCCTGCCCCTGGATTTCTATCTTCATGTTTTCTTCCATTTCTCCCTGGTCCAAATGTCAATTCCATTTCAGTGCTTAAGTCTCTTTAAAAAAACCAATAGTTGTAATTGCACTAGGGGAGGTTTAAGGGCATGTTAGGTGTAGAAATTTATATTAATTGAGATTTAACGTTTACCTTCCTGGAGTTCGAAACGATAATCCATACGATTGATTTCTTTTAAAGAAATTCATCACTTAGTCAACAACAATTAAACTTTTGCTTTGACTAAGCGAAGGCTGAAGTAAGAATGATTGAGTGATTTCTTGGGACCTGTAATCTACTGGAGGATAACTAAGCTTCTAATCAAACTTAATTTTATAAAGTTAAAGAAAAAGGCTGTTCTTTTTAAACAGAGTGTCAGAAAAGGGAATTTTGTTTGTTTCCAATAAGATAAATGATCTTTTTCTTTTAACTAGAAGAAACTAAGAGGTAATCTAGTTCAGGTGGTAGGACATAGTGGGGAGGAAGATAACACAAACTATTAAAATAACCTGCATTGTTTTTTAGCCTGTGTCTATTCTCTTAGTCCCGGAGAGTGTGGTATCTCCCTAACTGTAGGGCAGAAAACCAGATGGTTTAAAAAGCCTTCTTATTCATGTATTTAACACTTACGTAGTACCTGTGACATGCAGGCACTATTCTGAGCTCTTTATCACCGTTAACCAGTTCAGTCTTCATAGCAACCTGAATAATAAAGTCTTATTAATACCTTCTGTTTAATAAATGAGGAGACTGAAGGAGAGAAAAGTTAAGTAAGTAACCCACGATTAACCACAGGCAGGCAGTTTGGTGCTAGAGTCTGCATTTAACCAGTCTGCTATAATGAGTTTGTGGATTTCATCTATGGTATTTCTTACCAAAGGATTAAAATTTGCATTCCATTTGGTTATACCACATTGATTTCTGTAATATAGGTACTTACTAGCCCCAGATGAAATGAACATGTGAACAGAAACACAAGTAAAAGGCGCAGTGTCGTATAACCATAATGGAAGCCTATAGTTTTTAAACATTGTTGGAAACAACTGTGTCAAATATCCGCTGTGCTCAATTGTTATCCAGTTGTTAGAAATGAAGTTGCCCACTTTTGGCTTACCAGAAACCTCCTGAGCCTCTCTATGTGTTATTTTGTTGGTGACAATGATTAATTAGTTTTCCTATATGCTTCTTATCATTTCAGCCCACATGCTTTATATGTCATGCTGAAACATGTATTTCTTTAGAATCTTTATTGTTCACAGACCATCTGTTCTTCTGCAGTCGGATGCTCTTAGAAAATCAGTATTCTGAGCCATATCTTTGAACTTTGGTGTCTTATTGGTCCTTGGGGTATTAAAGGATGCAGTTTTAGTTCTACTGATTAGTTATCTCTAAATATTTAATTTTTCTCCATATATAGTATACCATCTTTTAAAAATAGCCGAAGTTTGGGATTTAAGTAGTATGCCAAGTAAGTGAAGAGCCAGTGTCTGCTTCTTAGGCATAACTAGCTCACTAATTGTATGTAATTCTTTCAATTATTTTAATGAGCATCATACCAGTTTTAAATCAAAAGATATTCATGCAGATGAGCAGTTTGTCTGCTTATTGCTATTTCCTAGGAAAAGAATCTTAAAAGGCTTGAATTATTACCGAATGCATCTTTGTGAATCCTGTCTCCAATGACAAAATAGCAATTATTTTCCTTTAACAAATTCAGCTTCAAATTTCAATATATATATTTTAAGTTTTTTAATACAGACTAAAATTCAGCAAAAGTCTATTTGACTTGGTCAAAATAATATTGTTTAGAAGAAGTTTAAACAGACGGCCTTATTCTCAAGTACCAACAGCTATTAACTGAACTAATCTATTCACAGTGTTGCCAAACACAGACTATTGAGTCAATATGTTTCATTTAAAATGGTTTACACTAATATTAATTATGTGCCAAGGGGTGTTCAAGTCATCATTATTAATTTTCTCTTATAATTTTATTCTGTAATGTCCTTTTCTTATTGATATTACTTTTGAAAGCAGAGTTAACTTTTTAACTAGTAGAAAGCAATTGATTAAAACGCCTTTATTTCCAAATTCTAAATTTCAAAACTATAGTACACTCTCTGAGTCCAACTAAAATGGTTAATATGTGTTCCTCAAAGTTTGTGATAATATTTGTTTTTTTATTTTTTATTTTATTATTACTATTATTTCTTTCCTCAGAGATCCTTGTTCTGATGTAATAATATTTGTTACAGTCCTTTGTGGAAAAGCCAGGAACACATGTCCCATCCCTGAAGAGTTCATTGTTGCCTCAAGACCCAGAGTTAATATTTTAATTTTTAACTTACATGAATACCACTATCAGAGGCCCTATTCCAGGGAGCTTCCAGAGATCTGACCCAGACATTTTTTTTTTTTTCTTTTTTGAGACGGAGTCTTGCTCTGTCACCCAGGCTAGAATGCAGTGGCGTGATCTCAGCACTCCAGACTCCGCCTCCCAGGTTCAAGTGATTCTCCTGCCTCAGCCTCCCATGTAGCCGGGATTACAGGCACCCACTACTGTGCAAGGCTGATTTTTGTATCTTTTAGTAGAGATGGGATTTCACCATCTTGGCCAAGCTGGTCTCAAACTCCTGACCTCATGACCCACCTGCCTCGGCCTCCCAAAGTGCTGGGATTACAGGCATGAGCCACCACACCCGGCCAGACATCTTTTTTAAAGGATTAAAACAAAGCCTAAGGTACAGTGTTGACTGCCCTCACAGACCACCCGAGAGACAAAAGATTTCCCCCTTATTGCAGTTATTTCTAGAAAGAGATGAATCCTACACCTTTGCCCTGCAGGTGACAGAGCAGGCTTCACCCCCAAAGCCCTAAAGCTCCCAGTAGGAGCTAAACTCCTAAGATAGAAGTTGGGGCATACTAAATAAATCCCTCCACAAAATGACTTCAAATATGAGCCAATTGTGACTACTCAGGGTATTCCAAAACCAGCACCCAAATTGGGCATCTGACCTGTTGATTGGAAATGGTGATTCTTAGGAGCTTAATTTTGACATGTAATTATCATTATAAAAGGTAATTTTGTAATCGTAAACTAGACATAAACTATATTAAATGTCTCTAGTGACCTACAGATTTATAAAACAGAAACCATTCCACTGATTTGTTCTCTGTGTGTGTGTGTGTGTGTGTGTGTGTATGAATGATATAGGTAGAAGTATACTTCTCTTAAGGAGGAAAAATTTTAAATGAAGTCTAAGTGAAATAAGTTATTTATAAGCAGTCACAGATTTAATGACTCCTGGGTGTAGTACAGTAGAGCCAATAGTAAGTGAAATAATTTCTCTAAACTCAGTCTCAGCTTTCCTCCCTTAGAAACCTTGTGCTTTTCAACATGCCATGATGACACTTGTGTCAACAACGTTTCTCTTATGTCAAAAAAGCTCCAAATTATCACTGCTTTCCAGTTGGAATAAAAGATCAAATCCCTTTGGGATGAAAGGTTTCCTCTTTAATTTCTGGTTAAACAATTTTCAAATTGGAGAAAACAATGTTTTTAGATACTAAGGATGTATTTCTTGTCTGTATATATGTATGTGAGAGAACCTGCCCAAAGAGGAAGACAATGGGAAGTCCTTAAAGAGGACTTGTTTACCCAGGTGATGGGGTAAAAGAAACATCTGGAAGAAGGTGGCTGCTGGCTCTCAACAGAGCCCAGAGGAGGAGGCAGTTGTACTTGATGTTGAAGTCTTTAGTAGCGATGAGCTATCAGAAGATCCCTTAAGCCAAGAATAGGCTAGACAGCCATTCATTTTTTCAACAAATGCTTATTGTTCATCCATTGTATACCAGGTATTCTTGGCTTCTTGCTAGGAATGGAAGGTGAAAGAACCATTGTATCACCCACCAAGCTTGCTACATTGAGGGGCAGATGTGGCAAGGTAGTTTTGGTGGATCACAGAACCACCATCTGTGTAAATCCATCACTTGAATTTGCTTGGATGCTGGAAGCTATGAGTCTACCACTGAAATGAGGTCATCAAGAAAGGCTTGAATTCATATAGGTTACATCTTTCAAGCTTTTGGTCACAACCCACTAGGGAGTCATGAAATCAGTATAATGGTTGCAACCAGGATTTTTAAAAAATGATCTAACATAAAGTATGAACATATTTTGTGTCATACTAAGTATCATAAGTAACATACAAAATGTAACCATAAGTATCATATTACACCAAATGTTTGTTTCAGTTATACATACATGGATATGTAAATTGGGGTGTGACATAATAACATATACGTCTTACAAATAGGTCACAGTCAAAAAAATTTGAGAAACTTTAGTCTATAATAACTCTCTCTACCCTAGTGTGTTTCAGCTTTCTCAAAATATTAGGCACATAGCAGCTCATGCATGATCTTATTATTTCTCCACTACACTGTTTAGGTCAGGAAAGGACCTGAGCAGAGACGCAGGAGTAGAAGAGGATTTGGTACCCTGGAGAGCCTCTTCTAAATAGGCTCATCATTTGTTTCATTGTTTTGCACTCCCATGGAATCACTTTTACTGAAGTGTGCTTTTGCCTTATGTTGTTGATCTTCATTGAAGACCACTTTAATAAATATCCCTATGAAATTCGTTACCATATATACTCTTTATACTGTCTGTACCACTATTACTGTCACTCTGTTTTATCTTAAAGTGCAATTGTTACAGCTAAATCCAGGTGAGATTGCAGGCAAAGGTAGTAGACGTTCTGAGTAGTTTACCTTCTGTCTTACGGACACGATGGATTGTGCCGTGTGTCTCGCTTGGGTATTGTTAATTGAGAGGCTCAGAACTGAATGTGCATTTGACCTATAAAAAGTGTGCAGTGCCTGAAGAAGTATAGTTTGTTGTATTAAGCTGTAATTCTGGCTTCATTTTTTTCTTCATTGTCTTGATTTACTCATTAAAAAAAATATTGCTGTTACATATGGGCCTCAGCTCATTTTCAGACTGAAGTGGTTATACATTAGTAAAGTGAAAAATTAGATATGGTGGGCAAGTGCTCTGATAGAGGTAGGCAGGTTGCTATGGAAGCACAGAGAATTGGTGTCCAACCCAGCCTAGGGGAGGGGTGTTGTTAAGGAAGGCTTCCTGGAGGAAGGTTCTGTGCATCATGCCTGGCACATACCAGGCCCTCAGTAGCTGTTGGTACAATGAGAGATGGCATGAGAAAGAGAAGTTCGCTGGAAGGAAAATAAGTAAGTAAATTTAGTAGGGAGAGTGGCACATATAGAACTCTGGAGTGAAGATAGAACAGTGCAATTTGAGGAACTAGTATAGTATTATGATATAATAGGAATAAAGGATAGGAGAGGGGATTAGATGGGGAGGCTGGAAGGGAAGGCATGAGCCTTATCACCAGAACCTTGTAGATCTCACTTAAGGGTTTGTTTGTTATTTATTTGTTTATTTTTAAGGCAGCAAGCAGCCACCAAAGGTGAGGAAGCTGTAAGATGGGCTAGGTTTTTGCAGAAACAGTGGTGACTTCTGTTTTGTTCATCGAGATTGAGGTACTCACAAGGCCCTGGTTGAAGTGTCCAGAAGTAGCTCTGGGGCTCAGTAGTCAAGTCTGAATAAGGAGTCAGCCATGCCCAAGTAAAGCCACAGTACAGATGCGCTCACCAGACTGCCTTCCCTGAAGTGATCATTGCCTCTTCAGCTCTGTCAGCAGTGTTCTTTTTCCACATTCATGAAATTTATCTCAGTTTACCTTCAGCGGCCAGGTACGGTGGCTCACCCTGTAATCCCAGCACTTTGGGAGGCCAAGGTGGGCAGATCATGAGGTCAGGAGATTGAGACCATCCTAGCCAACATGATGAAAACCCCGTCTCTACAAAAAATACAAAAATTAGCTGGGCATGATGGCACATGCCTGTAATCCCAGCTGCTCAGGAGGCTGAGGCAGGAGAATTGCTTGAACCCAGGAGTCGGAGGTTGCAGTGAGCCGAGATCATGTTACTGCACTCTGGCCTGGTGACAGAGCGAGACTCCATCTCAAAAAAATTAAAAATAAAAATTTACCTTCAGCTACAGGTACATATATTCAACTTCCTACTTGACATCTTCAATTAGGTGTTCAAAAAGTATCTCATATATAGTATGTCCCAAATAGAATCATTGCGTTCCCGCCTTCCCTTCCTAAGGCTTCACCGTCAGCTTTATGACTTTCTATTTCTACCCATTTGTTCCCAACTCTACCTGTCAGTCTCAGTATCTCTCTTGTTCTTTCACTGTCCAAATCTGTCTTCCCTCCCTCATCCAAGATATGTTGGTTTTTGTCTGGACTCTTGAAACAGGCTTGTACCTCACACGCCTACCTTCACTGTTGATTCTGCAGTCAATCTATCCTCTATTCAGTATCCAGAAGAGTTTTCTAAATGGAAATCAGATCGGTATCTAAGGTGTCAAATCCTCTGATAGCTTCACATTGTACGCAGAATAAGCCTCCTGGTCCATAAGGTCCTACATGGTCTGCATTCTGTCTCTGTCTCCTAATCTTACTCTAGTCTCTCCTTTGTTCACTTCCCTCCAGCCACTGATGGTTTTCTTGCTTTTCCCTACAACTTGTCCAGGCTCCCATCTCAGCTCTTGTTCCTTCACCTTGGAATATTCTCTACCAACTTGTACCATGGCTGTCTTCTCACTGTTTAGGTCACAATTCCAGTGTTTCTTTCTCAGAAGTTGTCCTTGATCCTCTGAGCCAAAGAAGCCTTCCAGTCACCTTGCGTATTATATTATCTTAGCACTTATCATAACTTGAAGTGATCTTACTCGTGAAGGTATAAGCTTCTGGCGGGCCGGGACTTTGTGCTGTTGACCACATATCCCCAGTATCTAGAGCAGTGCCTGGCACAAAATTGTTCAGTAAAGTTCGTTTCTCTCCTCCTGGCTTTGAATTGTAATTACTTGCATGAGTTTTCTTTGCATGCTTCTTGAAAGAACTAGAGTTACATGTTATTGATTTCTTTTTTTTTCTTTTTTTTTTTTTGACATGGAGTCTCGCTCTGTCGCCCAGGCTGGAGTGCAGTGGCCAGATCTCAGCTCACTGCAAGCTCTGCCTCCCGGGTTTATGCCATTCTCCGGCCTCAGCCTCCCGAGTAGCCGGGACTACAGGAGCCCGCCACCGCACCCGGCTAGTTTTTTTGTATTTTTTAGTAGAGACGGGGTTTCACCACGTTAGCCAGGATGGTCTCGATCTCCTGACCTCATGATCTACCGGTCTCAGCCTCCCAAAGTGCAGGGATTACAGGCTTGAGCCACCGCGCCTGGCCATGTTATTGATTTCTATATAGCTAATGCCATCAGTAATTATCAGTAGTAGCAGATTAATCTGGGAGCTATAGAAAATAATTCTTGCATGGAAAAGTTATCTTTAAACTGATGTGGTTCAATTAATGAGAAGATTATAGATTACCAAGCTGTCAGCAAGTTGCTTAGGAGAAAGAGATTAAAACCACCCACCCACTGTAACCAGTGCTTTGTCATAGCAGCCAGGTGTGGTAGCTATTTTAACCCATTTTTCAGATGAGACTCGTAGAAGTCAGAGATGTTAACACACCTTCCCCCATCGCATTGCAATAAGGAGTAGCTGCAGCTGAGAGCCCAACTCCACACGATCTGACTCTCAAACACATTCTCTGTATGCAGAACTCATGGTCTTCAGGCTGGCCTGAATCACAGGAACAAAGACCCAGGGGAGGTTTGTAGTGGGAAAGAGCCTTTGCACTGAGGGCTTACACTGAGTGTTCAGCGGATAGTGTCTTTACTCCCACAGGCCAATTATTTCTTTATAGAGGTTTATTCTTATTCTCAGTGGAACTGGGGAAGATATTAACATATGGTAGCAAATCCATACCTCCTCCAATTATGGGGCAAGCAATGGCGTGGATTGTAGATGCCTGAACTGATGGAAACAGCAGAAAGATCCGGGGTAGAGGACTCTGCTTCTGGAAGCTGCCCATACGTACAATAACACATGTGATCCTTCCAAATTCAGCCCTTGTGGTTAATCAGGCTGCACTTCTTCCCCTAACTTTGAATTTGATAGTTTTCCTTCTTGCCTGATAGAATCTTAGGTTTAACCAAATATTCCCTGAGATTAAAGACTTTCTGAGGAGGGGACAAGTAGGGTGGATTTACTTGGGCTGAAATTTGGGAATGACAAAAAGAAGTGGCCTAAATGTGGGTGGAGGGAGAAAGATAACTAGTGTATGACTCCACTCCACGTTATGCTTTTGACCATTTAAGATTAGGTCACAGTAGATAAATTAAGTGATTCTGTCTAAATTTCTAATTATACTGTTATAGTTTAGAAACATCAATTAAAGTTGGGATGAGTTAAGCTTCATTCTTCAGCTCACATGTAGACATTCAGAGAGTGAAGTGGGCCTGTCAAATTCTCAGTTTCCCTAAATGTGCCTCAGAGGAAACCTGTCACTACTGGAATTTATATTTAAGATTTCTCCCATCTCTCAGGGCCGAGGTCAAACCTCTATCACAAGCCTACCCCTTAAAAAAAATCAAAATATAAAATAAATGGTTTTTAGCTTTGGCCTTTAATGTATGTGCTGAAGAAAATCACATTGACTTTCATTCTGAAAAATCACACTTGGAAACTAGACCAAAAAAATTACTTCCATGCTCCAAATATAACTGCAAGGGATTTCTTTTATAAATTCTTGTCTAGATTATATAGCCTTATATAAATGTGTTTCTTGGATTTATATGTTTCTGACTTCTTTGAGAAACGATTTTAGGTAGCAGATTTAATAATTAATAGAAATTAAAAAGATAAAGTGGGGTGAACAGAGTTTTAAGAGGAAAGAAAACCTGAGGGAGTTCTAATACAGCAATCTTAAGGATCCATTCCCAGCCTAGGACCACATGGTGCTCTCTTCTGCTTGCTGGCTAAGGGTGGAGCCTTAACCTGGAAACTAGTGCTGCAAGTTTTAGATCTAGCATTTGATTATCCAAATTGGGGTATGTGATCATTTCTCTTGTCCAGACAGAAGACGTTCTAGCCAGAGCCAAGCTGTTGGGTGGGTACCTGCAAATCGAGACAGGGTTTTTCTTTGAAAGCAGCTTCAAATCCACTTCAGCCCTTGAGCCGTGTACTCAATGGAAATCCCCAAATGCCAAACTCAGTTCAACAATTCCAAAGTGACTTTTTTTCTGAAAAAGATTTCAGAGCATTCTTTATCATGTCCATCAAAACCTTAGTGATGCTTCTGGTTGTGCACTGTGTGGCCTCTTTCCCTGTAGGTAACTGAATGAATTGGCCACCTGTTTGTGGTTATTTGATGTTGAAACTTTAAAAGTTTGAGAATGCCAATGGAAGAGTCATATGGGGTTTGTTCCACTTAACATTAAATCAAACAACAGCTAAGAGATTGCCCTCATTATACTCCAAAAGCCAGTTTTGTTTTGTTAGAAAATAATGCCCTAGTGGCATATAAGTCATATGTTTGCTAGAAAATGTACTCAACTTTTCATTATACCTTGGCTGTAAATCGATAATTCATTTTAAAACGAGATCAAAGCCACCAAAGATCAAAAGCAGCAAACAACATTGCTTATTGTTTTTGACAGATGTTCTCATAGGTAGAATAGAGTGTATGAATGGTGATCTGAAGTTATGGAAAAATAGCTATCAAAATAATTGATCTGTAATTTAGAGAGGGATATCTTGAGAATTCACTCTTTTGAGAATCTCTCTTTAGAATTCATTTAGTAGGGATGTTGATTAAAAGGAGTTAAACTGAGCATGATGAAAATCTTGGTTTCCAAGCTGGAGCAGGTTTCAGAGTTTTGGTGGTAAGCCATCTTTCCCTGAAGCTCTGTTTGAGGTTGAAGAGTTGGGATTTGAGGACCTAATTTCAGTAAAGCTTGGGGAACGACTTGCTCTGTGTTAAAAAGTATAGGAACCAGATCTTCTGATTACTGATTGATTACCACAGCTCTGTAACTAGGATCCTAAATTTAAATTTATAAATTTATTAGTTTTTATTATTTTATTATTTTTTATTTTTAATTTAATATGTTATTCAATTTAGGATAATTTAATTTAATTAATTTATTATTTTTTAATTTTTATTATTTATTAATTTATTAATTTTTGTCATCATTATAAAGCTGATATTCCATGAAGGGAGCAAATGTGTTACCTGAAGAATTTAGGCTGATTTTGATTATTCATCTTGATGTCACTGAACTATGATGTGCATTCTAAAGAAGAGTATTTAAATCTTCTCCTAAATTCCTAATTTTTGCCTTCCATTTTAACATGGATTTTCCAAGATTGCGACTTAAAATATCTCAAGTTTAATACTCAGTGGGGTTCCCCCTTTGTTTATGTTTTCACAATAAAGAAAATATTAAAATGCTATTCAAGTTTTTATGACCATTGGATTAACATCATGCTTAATAGTGCAACAAAGTAAAGAATTTTCCCACTTTTTAAAAAATTATAATGCTACAGGGACATATACCTGATCTTGTAGTAATAAACATCATGCTTCTGTGCCCAGCAGGAGTCACACACATTGTGGTGGCAAGATATTTGCTTGGAATCAGTGCCAGAGAATTCTATTTTTGGATTTCTCTTAAGAAAAATGTATTAAATTTTATTCGCTTTTTAAGGAGAATATTTAAACATGAATTTTCGCTTTTGCATCAGTTGCAAGATGAGTTACAAGGAATAAAAAGTGAGGTATTTCCTGTTTCCTGGAGAAAACGTGACAAAGTTAGGAAGATAAATATTTTTGTTGTATCAAAAAATTGTGCAGATCTGGAAAATAAGGAAACAAACCATTTTAATTTCAAAATAGTTCTCTACCATGATCTTTACAATAGTCTCTCATCAGTGCTATTCCCTAAATATTTTTGTTTTAACATCATGATGCCAGTTTAACTTTTATGTGAAATGAGACTCTGGATATAAAAGTTAATGAGTGTAACATGAATAGCTGGATTTAATGTTGTGTTTAGTAGGAAATGTGACACATCACTAAATCTCTACATATCATTCCTCCTTTTGTCCATCGATTTATTGCAGCTTTCTCAGAGTTATGACTTCCCTATACCTTTTCTTTCTAGGCTTGCAAAGGAAGACTTTATGCTGTCCAACAATTGTCTTAGAAAGAATTAGGTATCTCTTTTTCTCAGTGAGATTTACACCATCTCAGACTTTTTTAAATGGAAGTGCACAAAAATTACTTTTTTTTAACTACAAATGTGATAATACTGTTTGGCTAGATATTGAGGGTAAAAGTCAATTAAAAATTACTGAGTTTTCTCCTTGAGCTGAAAAGCTAGTAGTAAGTATTTAGTTTTTATAATCTAGTTCATTAAACAGGGAAGGTAGGTCTAGGATATTTTGTATCAAAAAGCAATGATTAGCTCTAAATTCAATGGGATCATTTCAAAGCTCAGAAAATCCAGTTGAAAGGCCTTCACTGAGACATTCTGAGCACCAAAAAGAATAATGAATAGTAGTTTAAGATACATTGAAGTAATAGAGATCCATGCATTCATAGTAATACTCAGAAAACATCGAAATGCCAGTACAGAGGATTTTAAGAGAGAAAATGTTTCTCTTTTCAGAGGAATGGCAACTAATAAATGTAAGAATAATGAAAGAAGTAGGAAGTTATAATTTTGCAGTTCCAATCAGATCTATTAATTCAGGCAAGGATTACCAATAGTTGCTTTAAAATCCAGATGGACTGAATATATCACCTCATAGAGTTACTATTAATTACCAAGGGAATGAGTACTTTACAATGGAGCACAGCTGGAGAGTCCCCATGCTAATCAAGGGATCAAGGTCAGTCTTACCAGTATTGGAACAACCTGACATATATGCCAATCACTGTGATTCATTCAGTAGTTCACAGCGTCCCCTATGTGGTATTCATGCTAAAAATGTTTCATTGAATCTAATTATGAGGAAACCATCAGACAAATATAGAGTGTGAGGCAGTCTATAAAAACAATTGGCCTGGATTCATGGAGAAAGTCAGTATTATGAAAATGAAAAAGAAAGGTGGGGATGGGAGTGGGGAGGGAGGATGTGCTAGATGAAAGAGCCTGAAGAGACATTACCCTATATAATGAGTATATTCTCTATTAAGATCCCAAAATGGAAGGGGATGTTTTAAGGCACCTGAGGGACAGTTGGGGGAATTTGAATATGGACTGTAGTGTGTACGTTAGATATTATGCAATTGCTGTTGATTTTCTTAGATGTTGATAATAATGTATGATTATATAGGAAAATATAATTCTTAGGATATTCATGCAGAAGTATTTAAGGGAGAAATGTCAAGATGTCAACCTTTAAATGGTTCAGAATTTTTTTTTCTGTGTTTGTGTTAGAGAGAGAGATGAGAATGAAGGAAATAAAGTAATTTTATGTGACAAAATGTTAACAATTGCTGAATCTAAGTGAAGAGTATACTTGTATTTATTAGACTATCCTTGTCCTTTTAATTTGCTAAATTTGAATATGTTAAAAATAAATAGTTGGGGAAAAAGATTGGGTGTATGTATTTGAAAAGTGTATTGTTTAAGGAGGTGGACATCATGGCCGGGCGCAGTGGCTCATGCCTCTAATCCCAGGACTTTAGGGGGCCAAGGCAGGAGGATTGCTTGAACTCAGGAATTGGAGACCAGCCTGGGTAACAAGGCAAAACCCCTCTCTAAAATACAAAGATTAGCTGGGCATGGTGGTACGTACCTGTAGTCCCAGCTACTCAGGAGGCTGGGGTGGGAAGATGGCTTAAGCCCAGGAGGCAGAGGTTGGACAGTGAGCCGAGATTGAGCCACTGCACTCCAGTCTAGGTGATAGAGCCAGACCTTGTCTCAAAATTGAAAAATAAAAAAATAAAGAGGTGGACATCAATGCATGAACCACTAGGGTCCATGAGGAAGTTTTTGTCCGTGTAACAAGAAATAGAAAAAATACGCTAGATTTGTCATGAAAATAAATGTCTCTAAAGGACTATTCTTTATAATAAACATGTCCTTACTATTTTATCTTTGTGCCTAAATGCCCTTTTTGGTAACAATGTTTAGTACTGGTAATATTTGTTTTTAAACAAGTCTATAGAACTTGCATGTGGGGAGTGCACTGGATTAAAGCAGTGTTCAGTTCATTCATTCAAACACACACTTCTTGAAGGCCCATTATATGCCAAGTCCTCTATGGGCTCTGGGGATCTAGAGGTGAACAAGACAGAATCCTGGCTTGTGTTTTTCACCCAAGAGATATTCATTTTGTCTTCCCCAGGGATGACCAGGGGATCAGGAAGGGGATGGGCACCTAAAGGAAATCCTTTGAGTCATTCTCTAGGCATTCCCCTATGTCACCCAAATTAGTCCCATTTATCTATCATGTGTTTTTGACACACTGCTTAAGATGTTTCAAAAAGTGTTCTGCTGTATATTACATGAAAACCATTTTCATTTAAAATGAAAAAAAATTACTTTTTGTGAAAGGATGCTATAGTAAATTTGTTGGCCATTAGATAAAAAGAATGTATCTCTGCCTACACACCTCCTGTTTCTATTCTAAACTCATTTTTTAAAATAAATATACTTGATGAGGTGACTCTGTAGTTGAAATTCTTGTAGGTTTTCTGCTTTTTCTTCCCCTGGAGACTGAGGGAGGACTGATGAGACAGTGGCCAAAAGACACCTCTGCCAGTTTTTTGCCAGCAATAAGAAAATGGAGGGTTTACCGCTAAGCAAAAAAAAAAAAAAAAAAAATGTTAGCCTTTTTTTTTCTTATTTCTTTTTTACTTAGAGGTAAACGCTTCATTTCCTTATTTTTCTAACTAACTGGCTTTTTCCCACTTCACCTAGTCTGTC
>NW_012108253.1:1207296-1235728 GCF_000951045.1 Mandrillus leucophaeus | reverse complement strand
AGGTGACTCTGTAGTTGAAATTCTTGTAGGTTTTCTGCTTTTTCTTCCCCTGGAGACTGAGGGAGGACTGATGAGACAGTGGCCAAAAGACACCTGACAGAGTTTTTCAACGTGAATAAGAAAATGGAGGATTTACCGCAAAAAAAAAAAAAAAAAAAAAAAAAAAAAATCCTTTTTTTTGCTTATTTCTTTTTTACTTAGAGGTAAACGCTTCATTTCCTTATTTTTCTAACTAACTGGCTTTTTCCCACTTCACCTAGTCTGTCCCGTTCTGACCATCATGTCTCCATCTCAGTTATGTATTAAAAGGAGGTGCTGAAATGACTGGCAAAACATTTGTGTATTTCTGATAGAGTGAATTATATTAAGGTTAATATTAATTTTTTTAAAAAATTCCTTACATGTGAGGTTCATGATAAAGAACATGAAGAACGAGGATGTGGCACTGGGATTTTTATTTAATTCGAGTTCTTGGTCTCTGGAAAACAGTAGTTCCTGAATGTCAGGAAGCCAGCCACTTTTTAACACTTTCACAGAATAGCACTAATGCTTATCAAACACTTACACATACAGAAGAACTCCGAGTTACTTTAAGAAACTTTGAAGTTTCTTTCCATGTGTTATAGTTGATCACTTTCCACCCCCAAGCTATTATGATCTGGTTGGTGTTTTTGTCATTGTTACCCATCAGGAGGTAGCAAAGGTGGTGAAAGTCTATGGTCATTCAGACAGGCTCCTATTAGAGTGTCTGCAGAGTAGTGTAAGTCCAGATAATCGGTCAATGCTATGACCAGAGTGATTTCTTTAAGTATTCCTAAATAAACTTTTTGGGGCATTCCTAAGAAATTACAAAAATTACTCACAAATGCCAAATACCTGTGTTCCTACCACCCTGAAGAGCCACCTGTTAACATGTTAGAATGTTTGTTTTGCCAATGTACACTGGAACACACACACTAGGAGTGCAAGAGCTCATCTGTCTTATTCACTGCTAGACCCACCCCTTTCTCCAAGAATGCCTGATGCACAGTAGGTGCTCGGTAGCATTTGTTGAATCTTGAATAATACAGGGCATCACAGATAATGTAATAGCATCATTTGACCACTGCTAACAGTCTCACACTTCTCCCCCTTTCTCCAGAGGCACTCTCATGAGTTCAGTTGGACACTTCCTGTTTGTTTTTTGTGTTCAAACATACATGTATTCATGAGCAGTGTATAGTATTGTTTTGCATGTTTTACAGTCTACATAAATGGCATTGTACCACGTGTATCTTTTTTGAAACTTGCTTTTTTCACTCAATATTATATTTTGAGACTTGTTCATGTTGCTACATGTAGCGTTTATTTTTCCTTTTAACTGATGTTTCTTCATTTAAAATACTTCATTTTAGTTATTCATTCTACTGATTGGCTTTTCGATTGTTCTGACTTTTTTGCTGTTATAAATCTGCTTCTTATTAATGGTCCCCCTCCTTTCTTCTCTCTCTTTGGGAATAGAAGCATTTTAAAAATGATAATATTAATCTCTCATAATCACAGCCAATTATTGAAGCACTGAGAGGTCACTGATTGGCACTGTTTGCCAGACACTGTGCCAAGCGCTTTGTATTTATTAGCTTATTTAATCTTCACAATTTATTTTACAAACTAGAAAACTGGAAGCTGACTTTGCAAAAACATTAGTCAAAGTCCCATAACCCAGGAAGTGGCAGGTTCAGGATTCAAGCCCAGTTCTTGGATGCCGAAGCCATGAGCATGAGACATACTCCTTCCCTCGTCCTGATGGAGGGATGTTGAAGTCAGTGTGGCCTAAATGAGTTCCAAAAAGTGGACAAGAGTAGCGCAATGAACTAACGATCTTCCTTCTGTCAAAAAGTTGAAATGTCTGTTGCCGTGCTTTCCATCTTCATGGGCACATGTTTTGCTCGCCTGTCATTTTAGGAGTTGACTCAATTGAAAGATCCCTCACTATCACTTACAATGATCTTTAGGTAGATAATTGGGACAGACTACTTGTCTTGTTGAATTAATCTTTCACAAGGAGAAGGAAAGTAAAAAGTCATCTGTGGGACTTAACCATCAACTGGAACTCTCTTATGTATGTGTTCGTAGTCATACCTTTAAGAATGCTTCTGAGGGCTATGTGTTGGGAAAGGGCAAGAGTCTTTGTTTTGGGCAATTCTGGAAAATATATTTGAAAAGATATTTTTACTTTTTCTCCTTTCATCCAGCAAGGATGTTTTCATGCTAATTTAATGGGTCATAGAATGAGTTACATTTGAAGTAAATTGCCTAATCAAGTATGAAATCAGAAATGTGAAGAACGAGAATTTTTCAGGACTTTATCAGTGGAAGCCTTTCTGATAAGCACGTAATACTGGTGCCAGTGATGGCGATGGTTATAGGGAATGCTTTTTACTTATGTGCTGCCTTTACTTTAAAGAGACACAAATCCTTTACATTCACAAATTGAGGAGCCCTGTATTTCTATCCCATTTTATATTGAAAACAATTGACATGAGAAAAATAAAGAACTTGGAAAAAAGAAAGCCCCAGCTCCAGGTGGAAGGAGTAGGTGGCCTTCCTCAGGAGGTTTGGAAAGGATCCCTCAACCCCTGACACTTTGCTTTCACGAAGACTGACATTCTATAACTGGACTTCTTTTTTGTTTTTAAAAATTATTTTATAAATGTTCAGAATAAGAAGAGGATGCCCTAACAAAATTTAATGATGACCAATGGAGTTTTAAAAATTAGAGATTTTTTTTTTTAAATAAGGAGAGGGAAAGAAAATAAAGAAAAAACTTACTTAGAGGTATAATGTAAAATGTAAGGTGACTGAAGTTCCCACTAAAGTATAAGGTATCATCAATATTGAATTACACTGTAGGTAGGTAACTTGTGCTGAATCCTGGCATCAGATCTTTCCCTGAAAAGTTTTTTTTGTTTTATTTTTTGTTTTTTTGTTTGTTTTTTTTTTTGAGACGGAGTCTTGCTCTGTCTCCCAGGCTGGAGTGCAATGGCCGAATCTCAGCTCACTGCAAGCTCCACCTCCCGGGTTCCCGCCATTCTCCTGCCTCAGCCTCCCGAGTAGCTGGGACTATAGGCGCCGCCACCTCGCCCGGCTAGTTTTTTTTGTATTTTTTAGTAGAGACGGGGTTTCACCGTGTTAGCCAGGATGGTCTCGATCTCCTGACCTCGTGATCCGCCCGTCTCGGCCTCCCAAAGTGCTGGGATTACAGGTTTGAGCCACCACGCCCGGCCCCCTGAAAAGTTTTAATGACTAAAGAGGCAAAAGAATTCAAAGATACTGCTCCTAAAATGCCGTGTGAGCACAGAATGATGTAAATGGCCCCAGAAGAGACTCTTGTACATGCCTGCAGATACACTGTCCCCACGTAGTTCTTGAGACTGGTCCTGTGGTCCAGGAGCCAGGACTTGCATGGGGTTCTTTAATAACCATCCTCTGCTCTGTCCATTATGTGCTTTGGAGCTAATAAAGCCACCATCCCCCAAATGAGGTTAATGCCTTGTGGGGTTGGTAAATATCACTTTGACACATTTAGCGAGAGAAATAATATCTGTAGGTTAGGAGTTTCTGAAATTTTTCAAGCTGTAATTGTGCTTCTGCTTATAAAAAGCCAGTTTGGATGTCTTAAGCCATTAATATGTTGGCCTCATTCCTGCCTTATTCCTTTGCTATGAAGGCTTTTTATGTATTTTAGCTTTTCTGTTTCTTTGTTTGTGAATGGTATCCCTCTCCCTCCCCTTTTCTAGTAATGCTGTTGCTTTATCTCTTTTCCATTCATATTTTTTTCTTTCTTTTTGCTGCATGGAGACTCTCTGCTGTACAAGTGTAAGTATTTTTTGGTGGCTTTGCAGTTTCTGGCTCTACTACTTTATATTCTTGTGCTCCATTTGCTTCTGTGCTGCCTGGCTGGTCTCCCAGGAGACTGTAGTGTCGTCGTCCATCTGCAGATCCTGAATGAAATAGGCAACAATTTAGAGACAAGATTGGATTTTACAAGATGGTTCAGCTAGCAAAACAGGCGATGAATTTAAAATATCTCCAGCCATGTGTCTGAAAGCAAGCAGAGTGTTGATGAAGAGGATACAAACATTCAAGAGGAGACAAGTGCTTATTCCACTCATGTAATAATAATAATAATAATAACATTACTTTTAAGGTTTTTTCCTGATTCTTGTCATATTACTTGTTTTGGGCCCAGGGTTGTAGAAAATCGATGTTATAATTTGCTTCTTATATTAGAAGAACTTTCCTAATCTTCTTCTCAACTGGTATTGTTATGATTTTTTTTTCTTTCTACAGCCTTGGTGGTGAGGGGGAAGTAATTATGGATTCTTGAGCTTGGAATGCGAGTGTTATTTATTATTTTTTGAGCAAATGGTGACAAAAACAAAGCATCTCTTTATATTTTTATAGTGACATCAGCAATCTGACTCTCATTTTTAAAAAAAGCGTGTCTAGGAATTACATGTTAAAAGTGGGTTTGACAGGAAGAAAAAGGTTATATTATTTGTAAGGTTCCAAGATTAGTCTTTAACTTGTAGTAAAAGTAGACATATCTCAATTGAGCTATGTGCAGAATAGTTTAAAATTTATTATAAAAATTTGATCAAAGGAGTACAATTTCAGAGTAATGTAGACATTGATGCTTTTGGATTCTCAGAAAATAGAGTTATGACCTTTTTGTTCACAGTGTCTGCCACAATGAGGATTTATTGATGATTTGTGATGTTAGGACAAGAAAGAAGTCTGTGTTTAAGATTTTCCTGCTAAAATTACATTTAAAATAAGGGTTTAACACATTTTTCCTCATATTTCTTTAGGATATGGGTATTGAAAATTATACCTTATTGCTTACAAGATGCATTTTTTAAGATAAGTTAATTTTGTCTAGGCCTCAAGTTGACAGTGTTAACCATTGATTGATGAGAGGTCCGTTTGCAGTATGTACCTCTTCTTTTTCAAATGTTGACCCCCTTCATCTGATGAATAGTTTGTGATTTCTCTGACTCAGAAAATACTTAGGCATTAACAGATGTCAGGGAAAGGTCAATAAGGACTAAGAAACAGTTTGAAAAAATTGACCTTTCATGTTGGTACCAAAAGAGAAGAGAGCTAACCGTGTTAAAGAAGATGGTAAAGTCAGATTGTTTTCTTTTTCTGGGATGTAATTCAACAACCCAACAGTTGTGGAGAGGAGGAGGAAGGAGTTCAAATAAACCAAATTTCTAGACAAACATTAAATATTTGCTCCTAAATATACCCTTAGGTGGATAATTATAGTACGTTTTTATATTTCCTCTTGCTTTAGGTTTATATGTAATGGCATTGTAGGAATAAGCCAATAAGATTAAGGAAGTCCACATTTTCTGTAAAACTAAGGAAGAATTACTTCCAAAGAAAAGCAATAAAAATATGAGAGAAATGAGATTGATTTTTTTTCTCTGTTGTCACACTTAAATCCCATGAGGGAAAGATATAGAAGCTGGGTTACCTTCTTAATACCAGTTGTAGAAACTAGCCTGATTACAAATTCTATTTTAACAAAAGACCATTGACTCTGTGCCAGAACTTCAGAACTAAAAGATATGATGGGTATAGTTTTATGGGAAATGTAATTAGAAGTTACTTACCCTTGTAAAAAGCACACAAAGTAAAGGAAAGCAAGTGAAATACATTAGAAGTGAGTTTTTCTGATATTCAAGCTTTCTATATTGGGCTTTGAAGCATTGGAAAACAAGACCAAGAGGAGAAAACTAGCTCCCCTTTGAGTGATATCAACCGTCAAATTATCCTGATGATTTTGTGTGTTTCTTAATTATGTCTATGAAATGAAATTAAGCTGAATAACCTGTTCACAGATAGACATGAGCTTGTAAATGTGATTCTTTCTGTACATATTATATATTATGTCATTTATTTTATATATAGTACATATTTTTATATGTTTAAAATTATAATATATTTGCAATATAATTTTTATATGTTTTACATGTATTTGGTATCATAAAGGCTTTCATGATATGGAAACTTAAACTAGACTATTTTTGCCCATGAATACACTTTCTGTAAAATCTAATCAAGAGTCAGGGAAATAAAAAAAGACATCTTCAGTCCATGCATTTTTAAACATCTTTCCTCTTTATTTGTGACAATCTAAATGAAATTGGCTAAAAAATATATCTGGAGCTACTTCTTGATTATTTTACCTACCACGGTTGTGCATAAGATGGATAGAATACTGAAGAACTTGTTGCAACCAAACACAGCATATGTTTTGATAGCTTGTATCTCCTGAGAATTATTTTCAGAGATATCACTTGTGAATAGACCAGGCAGGCCACTAACTTCTTCAGCCAACTGCATGGCTAACTTTGGGGAGAACTGCCTTAAACTGGATTCCTTTCCATTTGCATTGGGTTAGCTGAGTTTTTATTGAACCCGCAAAGCCTGTTACTTTATAAATAGCTTTTTCTCAGATTGTCTGCCTTTAACGAAACCTTGAAAAAAGTCAAATCAGCAAGTTTCATTTTGTATTTTAGGAAAACAAGTCTGGATTTCAATACAATTGCTAATCATTTTTTTATCTCCTTTTTCTCTCAACAATACATAATAGCAAAACGATATTATTATTAAAACTGACATAATTGTCAAAACTATAGATTTGTTTGCTTTAAAGATCAGTATCAGCCAGTTTCTCCTTGGAGCTAAAGAATGTTTTTCAATCATGTAGATTTTTTTTTTTTGAGGAAGCATTAGATGAAAACCTATTAAATGAAATGAAAGTATGCAAACTAAGTTCTTTCAGTTACATTACCTCCTGGTTTATACACATACCAATTTCCTGATATCAAACCAGTGAAAACATCCCTAACATCCATTCATCTGTGTGTGGGTCATGAATTATGTGGCAGGAAGGATGCTGGCCTGACCCTCCTCACTGGGTTCTGTCCATGGCTCTGCTCCTTCTGACAACATGAATGTTAGCCTTTGTCACCTCTGTAACTCGATTTCATCCTTGGAGTTGATTTGTGTAGGTGATGGCAAAGCTTCCCTCCATCTTTGACATTTGTGTCATCCTATTGAGGGAGAAGATAGTGCCTTTCTGAGGGTTGGCTTTGCACCGTAAACAGTTGACACCAGTGCTAGGAAAGTGCTCTTCAGTTTCAGCCCTTGATTTGAGTTTGGGTTTCATTTTTTAGAGGATTGACAGGATCAAAGACATTTCACTGAGAAGTGCCAACAGATACAGATTTTTGAATCCTAGCACCTTTTCCTGGTCTTTGCCCATGATGTAAAGATCAAAATCTTGGGGGCAAAATGTGAAACAAGAGAGTGAAACTGCTTAAATCATTGACGTGACACAGAAAGAGGTCAGGGTTGCTTACACTGATGTTACTATGAGAGTGATCAGTGAATAGTAGTGTTTTCAGTTTTTCGTGACTGATTTTTACAGTCTTTGATTTTTATTTTTGTATCCATTTTAACATCCTCTTATACAGCTTGGAATTAAATTCATTCATTGTTCTTTTCAGCTATATAAGTGGAATTCAACTGGTTAGGGATGGAGGAACAAAAGAAAGAGGTTAGCTGTATCATTTGAGAAATTGTAAACATTTAGAAATAGTTTGGTCTTTTCAGTCAGGCTTTCAATCAACCTCTAAAGCAGAGAAACAACTACTGAGTTAAACAATCGATCCAGAATGTTTCAGAAGTTTGAAAGGCGGCTACCTAAGTGTTTTTTTTTAATTATTGTTATTTCATTTCTAGATGACCCCTAAATCCAAAAGGAAGAGTATCCATAGCCGAATGCTGCGGCCTGTTTCTAGGGCTTTTGGTAAGTGTTTTGCTGCTGCCAGTGATTTTCTTGGCACCGTGAAGCACCCTCAGCAAGACCTTAGACCATTTTAGGGATGTTCCTTATGGATGCACTGCATGGGTAATTATTGAGAAAGAGTTAAGTGATCTGTGAATGGGTGTTTGCTGTTCTATGCTAGACTTAAAATTACTTTTAGGAATTTTTTATCCATCTCCATTCATTAAGCTTTGGCCTTGGGCTGTTTTTTGTTTTGTTTTTTGCTTTTTGTTTTTTAATTTTAGAAATGGAGTTTGATCTAGATAAAGCGCTAGAAGAGGTGCCAATTCACATCGAAGACCCGCCCTTCCCGTCCCTCAGACAGGAGAAGCGGAGCTCGGGATTTATCTCTGAGTTGCCTTCTGAAGAGGGGAAGAAGCTGGAACACTTTACCAAGTTAAGGCCAAAAAGGAATAAGAAGCAGCAACCCACCCAAGCAGCGGTAGGTGGACTGGAGAGGCCCCATCTCTCACACCCTTTCCTTCTCTGGGGAAAGTTGGAGGGGTCTTGCTAAAGTGCTTTGCACAAACATGAAAGCTATGGTTGAGGAGACTAGAACCTCTTTGCATGAGATACACAAAGTATCTCAACTTGATGCTCAATAATTATGGAGAATGAACAGATTGTGTCACTTAAATAAAACAACATAATTGTGGAGAAGACAATGCTGTAAAATTTCCAATTCTTCAGAACAGAGCTGCCCTTGGAAATCCTTAGATAAGGATTATCTAGGGTAGGAAATCCTTATTCTAGATAAAGGTCTCTAGCACTTTACAGTGTCAGGGCAAAAAAGATACAAGTACCAAAAGAATTAATTGGTAATTAAAAATTGTTTGATTCTGGAGTGTACACATGCATTCCCCCCTCCACAAACTGATGTAACTGAAGTGTTGGAGAAGAGCCCTAAGTGGGAGCCCCGGTGTGTGACTCTTGACATCCTGCTCTTTCTACGCCAGTAGAAGACTCAATTGTGTGTGCTGATGAGCCTTATTGTAGTTTGCCCATGTCTCTCTCTGGTTAATGTCTTTTCTCTCCTTTATAGCTAAACTTCTTGAAAAAGTTTGCCTGTGCCAACTGTCTCTACTGCCTCTCTTCTTCGCCTTCCTGTCACTCCACAATTTACCAAAATCTTCCTTCTGTATCTACCCACCCTTGAAACCATCCTCCCAAGGTCACTCCATACCAAATCCCATGGACTCTTTTCAGCTGTCCATCATCTTATTTGATGTTTTAGCAGCTCCTTGACAGAAAGCTCTGTCATTCCCAACAGGAGATTTCTCGTTGATCTCTGAGTCATCACACTCCTTTCTTTTCCACCCACCTCTCTAGCGGTGTCCTTTCAGTTTTCCCATCAGACCCATTTAAGTTTTTTATTGTCTGTCTGGGTGATGTCATCTGAACTCATGGTTTCAGTCTCTGTTGTTGACTGTAGATTTCTGGATATCCACTTGCCTCCTAAATTTGAATGAGTACCTTGGGCTCAAAAATTTGAAACTTAGATCCCACCTTTCCCTATAAACCTGCCCTTCTCATATCCCCTGTTCTTCTTGGGACATCATCAGTTGACAGGTTAGAAAGCTGAATATGATCCTGATCACCAGCTCTCCCTCTTCCTCCTTGCTATGGCTACCTCCCATCCTGAGCTCCAGCCCTGTAATGCTGCATCTCTTTTCTTATTGCTTCCCTCCATCTCCTGGGCTGAGAACTACTTTCAGATTTTTTACATCTCCACTACGTCTCTTTTGATAGTGGAGAACTATCCACTTCTCTATACTCTGTCCACCAGTGCTCTGGGAAAAAGCCAGATCTATTTAGACCTCTGGCCATAATACATTATTTTGGGACTTACCTTTGTGTTACACAGTCCCTAAGGGAAAACAGCCTAGAGTATGCCAACCCTTTTACTCCTGGCTTCATTGTGGACAAAGGTGACATCTCTCTAGAACAGATTGATGAGGTTGGGACATGCTACCCCAAAATATGGCACCTTGGCATTTGAGAAAATGGCAAAAGCAGGAAGGTCATTCTCATCTTCCCCTTGCCTTTCTCCCTTGAAGCAGATCATAAAACCTTCATTCAAGAAGTGCCCTCTGTATAGCCAGAGGAAAGAAATGTCCTTATCTCTGAAGACTTGGGGACAGAGGGAAGAATCTGAACAAACAGGCCTTACTAAGTGCCCCCAGTTTATTACCATTAGATCATAGTTGTTTCTAAAGAAGGCAAGGCTTCTTCCAGGAAGCCCTCCTCACCCCTCCCACTGTGTTCCCGCAGAGCTAGGGTCACATGACACCAGGAAAGTTGTTCTCACAGACTGGTTGTGCACAGTGCACAGCCTGAGCAACTCTCCATGGAGGCCCCACCTCCTCTGGTGCCTGATGCTTACTCTGTCACAGCTCCCATCCCACAGAGTTTTCTCAGCTTCCTCGTCTCTAAGTTCTGCGTAGGCAGGGCCTGTGATTTATTATTCATGGTAATATGTTCAGTGCTTACATTGGGTTTTGAATATAGTAGGGGTTCAACAATACTTATTGGATAAGTAGGTGGATAGCTGGAGACATAGATGGATGAAGGTCACAATAACTTACCTGCCTGGTTGATAATTTCCTCACTTTAGATCAGGCTTTTGTTGTGTTTGGTTAATTTCTCTCATTTGAATCCAAATAGCTTGACACCATTTCAAAATACAAAAAAAAAATTCTAGTTTGTTGTTTTCTAATTTACTGATTTTTAACTTTTTTAGTCCATTATTACATATCCTTATAGGGATATACTTTCTTTTTTAAAAATAAGGGAAAGATTTTTGTAGGTAGATAAAAAGACAACCCCTGTCCCCACCCCCGCTCAACAACAACCCACACTTTCTAGAACACACCTAGGTTCTAGGGTGTTACTGAGTAAATGGTTTCTCTATGGATCTTTCCATATGGAATAACATTAACAATATAACTTGTCTGCAAAATGGCTTAAGTTTATCCTTGATAAAATGGTGACTCATGGAAAGAGATAATCTTGTGTACTTCTTTCTTTTTTTTTTTTTTGAGATAGGATCTCACTCTGTGACACAGACTGGAGTGCAGTGGCACAGTCATGCCTCACTGCAGCCTTGAACTCCTGGGCTCAAGCAATAACAATCTTTCCACCTCAGCTTCCTGAGTAGCTGGGACTACTGGTGCATGCCACCATGCTTGGCTAATTATTTAAATAATTTTTTTGTAGAGGTGGGCTCTTGGTATGTTGCCCAGGCTGATCTCAGAACTCCTAGCCTCAAACTACCCTCTTGCTTGAGCCTGCCAAAGTGCCAGGATTGCAGGCATGAGCTACCATACCAGCCTTTTTTCCCTAAATGTTTGAAAAATAGAAAAGAAAGGAAGGAAGCTGTGGCAGAGTCCTATTTGAGGTGCATACTAGATATTGCAAGGGAGAATAGATATTTCTCATCTATCACTAGGTTTCTTGGCTGAAGCACCTGTAAAAAAAGACAGGTCATCAAGAGAAGAGCATAAGAGAATTTATTTTATGTAAGTTTTATACGACATGGAAACCTTCAGAAATGCAGACTCAAAGAAACATTTTTGTATTTTTGTATTTTTATGCTAAGTTTGATGAAGTGAATAGTTACAGAGAAGTAGGAGTAGACAAAGAGGGTATGATCTAATGGTAATAAACTGGGGGCACTTAGCAAGGCCTGTTTGTTCAGACTCTTCTCCCTCTCCCCATGTCTTCAGAGACATTTCTTTTTTTCTGGCTATAGGGAGGACATTTCTTTTATCTTCCTGTAAGGAGGGTGCTTCTTGAATGAAACTTTTATGACCTGCCTCAAGGGAGAAAGGCAAGGGGAAGATGAGAATGGCCTTCCTGCTTTTACTATTTCCTCAAATGCCAAGGTGCCATATTTTGGGATAACATGTCCCAACCTCATCAATCTGTTCTAGAGAGATTTCACCTTTGTCCATAATGAAGCCAGGACTCACAAGGTTGGCATACTCTAGGCTGTTTTCCCTTAAGGACTGCGTAATACAAAGGTAAGTTCCAAAATAATGTATTATGGCCAGAGGTCTAAATAGATCTGGCTTTTTCTCAGAGTACTGGTGGACTGAGAAGTATAGATTAGCACACCTTTATTTGAGTTCATAGTGAAAATATATTACCTTATGATATCACACTGCTTACAATTTCCGAAGTGCTTTCATGTCTAACAGCCCTGTGAAGCTGCCACACAGGCACCATTATTTAAA
This sequence comes from Mandrillus leucophaeus, assembly GCF_000951045.1. Taxonomy (NCBI): domain Eukaryota; kingdom Metazoa; phylum Chordata; class Mammalia; order Primates; family Cercopithecidae; genus Mandrillus; species Mandrillus leucophaeus. The sequence goes on along the minus strand of NW_012108253.1, from coordinate 1,223,608 downwards.
TTTTTCAGGTAAGAATGAGGATGCTGTGGCTTACTTTTATTACTAGTGTTTAGTAAGAGCAATTATTAACAATTATCGTTGTTTTTCTTCCTATGATTGAGTAAAATCAGTTCATCCAAAGCCTGTCTTAGCTTTTCTAGAGTTTGTCTCTGAACCCTAATGCCTCAAATGAACTTTTCCAGGTGTCAGAATTCTCAACGCCAAGGCTGAGTTAAATGCCAGCATGCCAGTTTCTTCCAGGCCAAACATGTTGTAATGACCAATTTTTGTGCCAAAAATGTACAAATAGATATTTATATAAATATGAAGAGTAGATAGCCTATTTTTAAAACAAGAAACTAGGCACAAAAATTTAACCTTAAATCAAACCACAGTCATTTTAAGAACAATGGATATAGATATTTTAGCTATATGTTTTAATTCCACCTCTACCACTCCAAAAACAAAAACAAAGATGTTTTTTAAATAACAAGAGATAGAATGTTTCTTTCTTTTTTCTTTTCTTTCCTTTCTTTCCTTTCTTTTCTTTCTTTCTCTTTTCTCTTTTCTTTTCATTTCTTTTCTTTCTTTCAGTAGATGAAAGAATTCTTAAACATTACATTATAGCTGCTTAGCCCGTAGAGTGTAACCTTCTACTGTAGTGGTGAGAGCAGGATGCCAGGCTCAGCCAGTGGGCTCTCCCACTCCCTGACAGTGTATATGTGGACAGAGGCTTGTGGGTTTTTTTTAAAAAAACCTGAGCCAACTTGTTTCTAAATACCAGCATTGCCTACATCGTTGAGTTGTCATGAAATAAATAGGATAAATAGAAATAAATAGGATAAAATAGAAATAAAATAGGATATTTTATTGAAATAAATAGAAATAAATAGGATAAAAATATGCCATCCTTTACGTAAAAGCATTGTTCTTCAAAGCTAGTATTTCCATTTTATTAATTTAGTTATCTTTACAATATAAATCTTATATTTGCTTTTGCCTTTGTACCTATTCTCCCTTTTCTATACTTAAATGGAGGAGGAAGAGAAAAAAATTCCTGGAAACTGATTTAATACCACACTCATTTACCCTCATTAATTCAAAGGGATTCTTACCCATGTTTACTAAGAAACAGATTAGCTAACTTTACATAAAATTTTATTCAAAAATTATTTCCTCAGTTGAATTGACTGTCAGAAAGTCTTTGCCTTTGGGAAAAGAGCGTCACATGGGTAATTTAAGAGTGGAAATGCCATTTTCTCAGGTACCAGAATGTTCCAGCTACAGCAGAGAAAAGGGGGAAAATGTGTAGTGTACAGTTTCCCAACCAATTTTATGAAGATAGTATAACTTTGAAAGTCAAACTAGATGGATGGTTTAGACAAGAAAAATAAACATGTTAAGCCTCTCTCATTTATGCATATAGATGCAAAAATTCTCATAAAATATTACCAAACAAAGCCTAGCAGTGGATTAAAACAAGGCAAAAAATCATGATTAAGAATGTTATAACATTAGAAAAAGTATGTTAATGAGATTCACCCAAATTTCACATTAAAAAAGAAAAATTATCAGTCCATATCCACACATTCTGCATTTGAGCATTCAACCAACTCTGGATTGAAAATATTTTTTTAAAAGGCAATTAGAAAAACCACAACAATGAAAAAAACTATATAAATTTTAAAATACAGTGTAACAATCATTTACATAGCATTTACATTGTATTAAGTATTGTAAGTAATCTAAAGATTATTTAAAGCACACAGGAGGATGTTTGTAGGTTATACACAAATACTATGCCATTTTATAGCAGCGACTTGAGCATCTATGGATTTTTGTGTCCTCAAGGGTCCTGGAACCAATCCCCCTCGGATACTGAAGTTCAGCTCTACTAGGTAGGGTAACACTAGCTACTATATGAGATAAAGTTTTACTATGTTAAATCTCTGATGTTTTGGAGATTATTTCTTGTTCATATCGTAGTCCATTGTGAGTATTTCCAGCCAGGGGATGCTACAGTTGTCAGGGATCCAGGCCACTTTTACTTTGTGGCTCTACCTTCCTTTTTGGTCCTTCAAGTCATATGCATTCAGCTGGAGGATGACATAAAGCATGAAGGCTCATACCCCTGAGGTTTTATGGGCCAGGTCTGAAAGGATGGGCTTCATATTCATTTGAATACCACTTTCCAGAACTTGGCTACGTGGCCAGCTAACTGCAAGTGAGCGTTCTAACCATGACACCTACCAGGGATGGAGACGTGCTTATACTCACTCATCCACTGCCAGTTAGCTATTGCTCCTTTCTACTTTTTCCTAACATAACTATAGGTGAAAAGTATTCCTTTAAGGAAAAATCATTGAAAAATTTGCATAGAGGTGTGGATAAAACACTGGACTGGGATATAATGCTGACTCTACCACTAACTGGAATAATCTCCTAGTGGAAGGAATTTTAAAGATTACTCAATATTCAAGGGAATATGAAGTCCAGGGCAGATAACTGATTTGTCTTTGGTCATTCTCTGAAATATTATGCCATGCAGTGGATTCACTTGGTGTGATATGTCAGTATCAGTCAGTTTGCCATATATTGGCATAAGGTGTAGCCCTACACTAGTCGGCCCAGTGATGAAACAAACCAACTCAAATTAAAATAGACTAACTCCTGGGTAATAGGTTTTCTCCTGTATGCATTGAATCATGGTGTCATAAGGCTGAAAAGGATTTTGAAGTCATCTTGTTCAGTCCCTCATCAGGTGCTCAAAAATCCCTACACTGCCATTGATTGGCCATTCCATCCACAATGACTTCTTTCTCTGAAGCTACCATTTTCTTAAAGCTCTAATTATTAGCAAATTATTTTTTATGTTGCTAAAACTCTTAACTATATAGCTTGAAATTAGCCATCTTGTTTCTGTCTTCTGGAGTGGCACGTGGTATCCAAGTCTCTTCCACTTAGTAGACTTCACAATATTTGTGGGTCAAATCTTAATTCTTCAGCTCTTTCGATGTTCTTCTTATGAAATTGTCTAGAATCCATTTACAAGTCTTGCTACTCTGTTCTGAATAAATTGCAGTGTGGCACCCAAGACAAAATAGAGTACTTTAATAAGATCTGCCATATCTCTTCTCTCCTTTTATTTATTTTTGAGACAGGGTCTCACTCTGTCACCCAGACTGGAGAGCAGTGGTGTGATCTCGGTTCACTGCCACCTCCCCCTCTTAGGCCCAAGTGATCCTCCCACCTCAGTCTCCCAAGTAACTGGGATTAGAAGTGCGCACCACCACACACTGCTAATTTTTGTATTTTTTGTAGAGACAGGATTTTGCCATGTTGCCCAGGCTGGTCTCAAACTCCTGAGCTCACATGATCCACATGCCTCAGCCTCCCGAAGTACTGGAATTACAGGTGTGAGTCACCACACCCGGCCCATTGAGTCTCTCCTTTTAAATAGGACACTTCTATTTTTTCAACCACAGGTTGCATTCACCTTTAAAATGGCTGTATCATCCAGGTGACTGGTATTGATCTTATTCTCAGGCAAGGCCTATAATCTGTTTTTGTACATATATTTCAGACAGAGGAAAAGGGGGTACATGCAGCAGGGAATCTGAACTACCCAGAAGTCCTAGTATACTTCCAGTTGCATCTTACTGGCCAGAAATGAACCATATTTCCATCCCCAGCTACAAGAAAATCTAGGAAGATAAATAGCCAGTTGGTCACATTGATACTCCAAATAAATCAGGGTTTTGTTATTGAGTCAACAAGAGCGAATAGACACTAAATAGACACAAAGCAGTTTCTGCTGTAATTTATTCAGGTGAGAGCGTTTTCTTCTGTTTTGCTAATTTTGTTTTGGAGAATGGTAGTTTCTTTTTTTCAGTATTTGTTGAGACTGATAATTTTTCTTTTTTAATGTGAAATTTGGGTGAATCTCATTAACATACTTTTTCTAATGTTATAACATTCTTAATCATGATTTTTTGCCTTGTTTTAATCCACTGCTAGGCTTTGTTTGGTAATATTTTATGAGAATTTTTGCATCTATATGCATAAATGAGAGAGGCTTAACATGTTTATTTTTCTTGTCTAAACCATCCATCTAGTTTGACTTTCAAAGTTATACTATCTTCATAAAATTGGTTGGGAAACTCTTTCTTTTCTCCTATTCTCTGGAACAGTTTACATGTAGTAGAGATTGTCTCTTCCTCTCCTGGGATGCCATCTGGGCCCTAAGTGTTGTCTATATGCTTGTGTGCATGTGATACTTGTATGTAGATATATTACTAAGGATTTTATTTCTTTTGTCATAGATCTGTTCAGGTTACCTAATTCTTCTTAAGATCATTTTGATAATTTATGTATTTTTAGGGTATCTTCCATTTAGTCTAATTGTTCATTTAATTGTTTATAGAATTCCTTTAAGTTTTTCATTTCTTATACCAATAACTTTAATCTCTTATATAGATATGTCCCATTTCATTTTAACGTATTTTTAATGCCTTTTCTCTTAATGTTGTCATTATCTCTTTTATCAGTCTTTTTCTAAGAGTCAACTGTTTTATCAATCCTCTCAAGTTCATTAATTTTTTTCTTTTATTATATGCTCTTCATTTTACTTCCTTTGCGTTCCTTATTTCTTGATTGCTTAGCTAATTAATTGTCCATGTTTTTTACATTCTAATATATGCACATAACATTCCATGATTATTCAGTTCACTAATTAGCACTCCTTGGTATATGTGTTCGAAGAGTTACTAATACACCTAATTGTCCTTACTTCCTGCCCATTCCTCTCCATCCAGCCTATGAAGACATTGTGAGAGATTTGGCAGCTGCCGCATCAAAATCCAGGTGCACCGCCTACTGTCTTTCCCTGGTGTATTCACTGTAATAATCCTGGCAGAGGGAAAACAGAGGGTGGTCTGAATTGTCTTTAGTCCTCACGATCACCACCTTATTTTCTCACCATTCACGAATTATCCTTTTAGCACTTACGCACTGGAGGTGCAAAATCTACCTTCTTTATCAAATATCAACAACAGCGATTCCTGATTTTATTTGTAAAAGCCTTTCTCTGAGTGCACATGCAGTGGGTTCTGGCCCCAGGCTCACTGCTGAGGTTTCTGCTCACTCCCTTTCCAGCAGCTGTGCTACCCTTTTCAGTCTGAAATGTATTTTCCTTGACAGAGAAGACCAAAAGCAAATGGGATTTTGAGAACTTCTGATAACTGTTTGTCCTTTCCTTTGCTTTTGTTAGAAAAGGAGCTGAAACAGCATGTGCATTTGACCTTGAACTCTTTTGCAAACTACATTTCAATTCAGCCTTCAGTTTTTCTACTGCTCTTCTTGTAGGCTGATGCCACCTCCTGCTTCCTATTTTAACAGATGCATTTTAAACCATGTCTCATGGAAGATCTCCCAGTGATACTGGACTTCTGTTAACCTGTCTGCTCTCTGTCCCTTTATCTCTAAAATGATAGGGTTGGACTGGAGGATCTGTAGGGGCCAGTCCAGCCCTAAAAGCTGGTCTGTCCTGCAGGAAAGCAGACTGTTTTGTTCAGCTCTGTGCCTCCATCACTGAAACCCATTGATGTACCCCACATCCCCAGAGAACCTTTTGTGCTGGCTGTGACTTCTGTTTCCAAGCCGGAAAAGAAAAATTTTTCCTGAGGGGAGAAATTATGCAAGTAAAACTTAACTTTTTTTTTTTTTTCAAAATGGAAAGAGGAGTCATTGGGGGAAGCTGGGAGGAAGCCGTGTGTTAGGACCGTATGTCCTGGGGTCACATCTTTCTTCATCCATTAATCAGGTGACCAGTGTGGGTGCCACTAACCTTCTGAGTCACTGTTTTATCTGTGACTAACCAAAAAGTAGGATAGTACTGTCTCTTTCACTTTAAGGGTAGACGTAGGGGTGACATAATTATGTGTAAAACACATGTAAACTATCAAGTACTATATTAACTTAAGGGGCTGTTACTGCTATAGAGATTCTATGCTCCATTCTTTTCCAAAAGGGAAAAATAATATAATACAAGCAAGTTCTGTACTACTTTATCTTTTGTAATCAAAATAAAAGTTATTCAGTGAGCTTTGTTTCTCTGCATAACGGAATTATAGAACTTTGCAGATTTTCTGCTCTTTTGCAATACGTAGGAAATCCTTGCTCCAATATAAAGCACCATTCAGATGTGAGGTATAATTGTTATTTCATAGGGTTCTTTGTCTATTATCTGTTGTCTCTTCACTTTTCAGCATGTCACAAACATGAACTCAAACACACAGTTCATTTTCATAATGAGAGCTTCCTGATGAACGAAGTGGATGATTGTTCAAAGGTTTTTTTCTTTAAGCAATTTCCATACAGACATAAGCCATGTTCCCCCTAGGCACCTTGAGACTTGCAAATCAAGATTACAGGAAACAGCTTTCTCACCGCTCTATGGCAAGACATCTAGACCAGGTATCCCAACCACATGAAAGTTTGTCCTTGTATCCAACAGCATGGGCAAGATGCATGCTCTTTCTCAGTCATCCACAACCTGTCTGTGAAATATTAATATACATTGCAGACACAAATCAGGCATCTGACTAAGCTCACTCTGAATTGTCCTTTCAAAGAGACATGCTAACTTGGTATAGCTTTATGATAGCTTCTCACCAGCCTCTCTCATAAGATCAGAGTTTTTGGCTGCCTGCTGGACACCTGCTTCTGGATTTCCCACAATACCTCATACACTCAAGAAGATAAGACACAGCTTTTTCCCCAAATATGATCTTTGTAACGTGTTCCCTAGAACCATGTCCCCATTTACTTGGCCTGGTAACTTTGACCGTATCTTGGGCAGCTCTTGTCTTTCCGTTCTCACTTCTCCACTTCATTAGTGTCCCTCATCACCTCCAGATTAGATTAAATTACTACAAGAGTCTTTGATTTCAGCTCCTGAACAGGTTTTCCTGCTTATATTCTCTGGCGTCTCCAATTGGTCCTTCATGCTGCCCCAGAATTACCTCCCCAGAATTCAGGTTGGTCCATGCTGCTGTGTTGGTGGCTCCCTATCATCTAAGGAGTAAATTCCTTCTTCTTTAGCATAAGGCTCCTTTTGGGTTTTTGTATTATTAGTTGGAAAGTATTCAACTGGATATTATGGAATACTCAATACTCACTCAAAAGTGACTTAAACAATGAGAAATATTTATTTTCTCACCTAACAAAAAATCCAGAGGCCTCAGGATCCAGGCCTGGCTTATTCAGCAGCAGAGCATAGGTACCCAGGTGCTTTCCCCTTTCTGCTTTGTTATTGTCAACCAGCATGCGGCCTTTTATCCTTGGGCCTCCCCATTTGGTGAATGCCAGTGGCCTTCCGCAGCTCAGACATCACATCTCCCTCACATAACTGCGGAAACACACATTCTCTCCTCCTGACAAAACCTGCCCCCGTGAGCTCCCTAGCAAATTTCCCCTTGTATCTCACACACCGGGATTATATCCCACTCACATGCCTATTAATCACAGACAAGAGGAAGGGGACTGTAGCCTAAGCAAATCAGTATCTATAATCTGACCCTAGGACTCTTCCAGCAAGAAAGAAAGTAGGCAGGGGAAAGGGTTAGGGGAAGCCAGTATTAGTATCTGCCACACTCCATCCTTAGCAGCCAGCCCCACCCACACACTTCAGGCCCCCTGGAGTTATCACCACTCTCAGAAGTCAGTGCGTATTTCATTTCTCCATGCATTCCCTTTCCCCTTACACACGCCTGCAGTGCCTTTCACTGCCTTTAGAAACACTCAACTTGTCATATCTGTTAGGTCCCAGCTTCTGATGCACCAGTCAGCATGAATCCTCCACAAGGCATGGTGTTTATAGTGCATCCCTCACTTTTGTTTCTTCCTGTCTATGTTATGATTGTACATATGGCTTCTATTCCTGTAGATTATGTGGTCCCTATTTTAGTGAGCCTTGTCCCTCCCATAGCCCTTAATCACAGTGTCTTAAATCTAGTAATAAATGATTGCTAAATCAAGGTGCATGTGAATTAACATTACAGCTGTTTGTTTTGCAGGTCTGTGCTGCCAACATAGTCTCCCAAGATGGTGAACAGAATGGTCTCATGGGGAGAGTAGATGAAGGTGTAGATGAATTTTTCACCAAGAAGGTGACCAAAATGGATTCCAAGTGAGTTCAGAGTAATTTCACTAATAATGCTGTTTAATTCATATTTAAATTAGTAACAGTTGCATTTTATATATGGAAATTACTATTCTGACAGCTTGCAAAATATGGTCTCTGGGCCGGCAATACCGGTGTCCACTGGGACCTTGTTAGAAATGCAAACTCTCAAACTCCTACCCCAGACCTACTGAGTCAGAACCTCTGGAGGTTGAGCCCAGCAATCTATATTTTAATAAGCCCTCCAGGTTATGCTGAGGCATGCTCCAGTTTGAGACCTATTGTACGATTCTAAACCAGACCACAAAATGTCCAACCCCAAGATTCTTCCAGGGCTTCATCACTTGGATAGTTCCATTACAGGGGACTGATCATGGCTATGCTGGAATTACTTACTTTGAGCTTCTCCTTGTTCATAATTTGATTTATGGGGTTGGGGGGCTAAGTCATTGCTAAATGGTGTGATTTAACAGACAGTGTCAAAATGACAGCAAAATTAGTAAAGAGCCCTCAGAGTTAGCATTTTCTGAAGAGTTTTCTCCTATCTTCTTGCTACTGAGACAGTTCCCTTAGAAGATAGTTCAGTGGTACTTTGGTTAACACTTCTTTAACTTGAAACATTTCAGTCTTTAAGCATGATTTGTACCACGTTATTTAATCCTCAACTAAATACAAATCTATCCCAAACTACGCTCTTAACATGGATTTGTCTTTATGAAGATTCTTCACCTTGAGATACCAAATTCAGGAACAAATGTAAGCCAGATAAGCCAAAGGCGGCAGGCTGGGCACAGGTAGGGAAGCAACTAATCAATTCTAGTAGATGGATGTGCCTTATCTTGCCTCGGCGGGATGGTGAAGTGGCAGTGAGTTAAATTTTTATATCCATAACAGTGTAACTTACTGAATCTTATAACTTTTAGGACCCAATTATTTGTCTTCTTTGACACTGGCCTTGAAGCTTAGCATACTATACTTAGCAAAATTTTCTTCTCCTATCTTTCAAGAACCAACCTAAATATCATTTATTCTTTGAAGCTTTTCTGGGACTGCTCCTCCCACCCACCCCTGAATTAATTGCTGTTTCTCTATTGCTAACTTACTACTTTTCTTTCCATCCTTCACACACATCTGTTAAAGCCTACGTCATCCTTTAAGAGTTTGTTGGATTTTTAATTTTTTTACGACTTAAGGAATAGATGAATGTGTTTTCAATGTAAAAGATTCAAGAAAAACCAACACAAACATATTGCAAAATGGGAAATTGCTGTTAATTATTTGCTTTCAAGTCTTTTTTCCCAAATAGAATGCTATTCTTAAGGAGCAATACCTGGGCCTTATTTTGTTATAGCTTCAATGTCTAACACAGCCCATAATATATAGTCTGTCCTCAATTAGTGATGGTTGAATGAGTGGAGAAAATCTTGACTCGTCTCCATATAATTTATAGATACCATTGTTTGCTCTTGTCTTTTTAAACTTCTGAAATTTATATTCAGTTAGTGGGGTGGTTTATAAGCATTCGATCCAAACTGTACGTATTGTTAAACCTGCCCCAGTGTGATTTCCTCTCCCGTTAATGCTACTTTCTTCTTTAATAGTCTCTGAATGAAAGTTGGGTAAATTTTGTAAGGTATAAAATATATTTTTTAATAAAGATACTGCTCAAGGAAGATTCTGTTCCTGTTTCAGTGCACAAATAGAACTAAATACATCAATTTTCATCATCAAATAATATGATGGAATCTACTAAGTTGTGATTTTAAAATTTTTTATAAATAGATTGTCAGTCCAGTCTTTAAAGGTCAAGGAATAGGTAAAATCATGAAGTAGTATGAAGGAAGTTTGAAAATCAAAGTTATACATGCTCATAAAGTGTCAGATGTTCTACGAAGGCCTAAAAAAAGTTCCTTGTTATTTTCCCACTCCCTATTCCCCAGAAGCAACTAGTTTTTATTCCTTTAGCTGTTTCTTCCATTTGTCTTAATAGCATACTTTCTTTTTTCTTTCTGTGTTTCATTTTTAGGTAGTACTATAACCATTAACTTCTTACTTAGATGATGATAATACAGACCAAATATCTCTCATCTGAAATCTTGTGACCAGAAGTGTTTCATATTTGGGATTCTTTTTTGAATATTTGTATTATACTTGCTGGTTTTATATCCCTAATCTGAAATTCAAAATGTTCCAATGAGCATTTCTTTTGAGCATCATGTTGGTGGTGAAAAAGTTTCAAATTTTGGAGCATTTCAAATTATGGATTGCAGATACTCAACCTATATACTCTGTCACCACACACACACACACACACACATTCACGTACTTAGGCACACACATGTACTTAGACACACACACTTTTCCTTGCCTCATCTTCTTTATCTAATTTTATCATGATTAGTGTCTTAGTCTGTTTCTGTTGTTATAACAAAATACTTGTGAGTGGGTAATTTATTTTGTTTAGCTAATGGTTCTGGAGGCTGGGAAGTTCAAGTTTGGGTGGCCACACTGGTTGGCTTCTGGTGAGGGCCTCCTGCTGCGTAATGGCATGGCAGAGAAGTGAAAGGAGAATTGAGTGTGTGCAAAAAGAAAGGAGGGGTAAAGGAGGCTGACTCACTTCATAACAACCCAGGCTCTCAAGAACGTATCCATTCCCATGAGAACTAATCCAGTCTCAGTAACTGATTTTAATAACCTAATCACCTCTTTAAGGTACCAACACCCAATACTATCAAAACTCATGTTGAGCCCAAGTCTTAACATAAGTTTTGATGGGGACAAACCACAGCAGTTGGTTAGATCCATATTGAGTGTTTGCTTCATTCTAACCATGTAAATATTAACAACTGTGTTAGATTGTATACTGTGATTACATTTTCTTTCTATAGAATTTTTTGTTTTCCTTGGTGTTAATAATTGTCCCCTTTTTCATTTGCTTTGTTTTCTGCATTCCTTTCACTGACTTATCTCCTAAATGTCCAGTAAAGATATAAATTTCCTTTCAATTTGTTCAAGTATTCTCAGTTTTTTTTTTTTTTTTTTTGGACACACGTCTTACCAGCATCTGACCAGCTCCAGTGTGTCCTCTAGGTCCATCCCACTGCTGTCTTCTGGGATCTCCCTTCATCATCTGCTGGGGGATTCCCTTCACCTCATCTGTGTCATTTTTCTGTTTCCATTGGCCCATGTTGGTCTTAGTTTATGCCCCTGTTTTGGTGGAGCACATTCTTGAATTGCTTCCTAAGAGAAGTTTGGAAAACAAGTTTCTGTAACTGTTGCATATCTTTCATTTTGATTAATAGTATCACTAGGTATAGAACTGTAGGTTGGTTTTCCTTGTACCTTAGCATTTTGATAGCTTTGTTCCATTATCTTCTAGCTTCCGGTGTTGCTATGAGAATCTGATGTCGACTTGAGTCCTGATCTTTTGTTTCTGACTTGCTTTTGTTTTCCCTCTCCTCTGGAAGCATTTGGGATCTTCTCTGCATTCCCAGTGTACTAAAATTTTATGATGATATGTGCCCTGAGGTGGATTTTTTTATTTTTTAATTTTTTTTAAAAACCGATTTGCCAGGCACTTATAAGCCATTTCAATCTGGAAACTCATGTCCTTTGTTGCTGAATTTTTAAAAATTATTTATTTCATAATTTCTTCCTTTTTTCTCTGTACTTTTTTTCTTAAACTTCTATTATTATTATTTGAGATAGCATCTCACTCTATCACCCAGGCTATAGTGCAGTGGCGTGATCATGGCTTACTGCAACTTTGACCTTCCAGGCTTAGGTGATCCTCCTACCTCAGACTCTTTTAACTGGGACTGCAGGCATGGACCACCCCTCCTAGCTACTTTTTGTATTTTTTGTAGGGATGGGATTTTCCCATGCTGACCAGGCTGGTCTCGAACTCCCAGGGTCAAGCAGTCTGCCCACCTCAGCCTCCCAAAGTGCTGGGATTACAGGCATGAACTACCATGCCCAGGCCGTTATTCAGATTTTTTATTTCCTCTGTTAATCCACTGATTCCTACCTGTTCTCTCCTATTTTTTTTTTATTCTTTATATTCCTTTTTTTTTTTTTTCTGGAATATTTCCTCAGTTGTGTCTTCCAACCTTGAGTTTTCTACTTCTGCTGTCACATTTTGCTATTATTCATGTTGGTGGACACAATATTTTTTTCTCTTCCATGTTGAAAAGGAATGGGGCACCAAAGAGCTTCTTGGAAATTTGTGGGTAGAGCTTGTCGACTGGTGGGCTTCAATGTATGGTGGTCTTCCTGGACCATTTTGTTGGGGGAGAGGGTATCCCTGACTCTCAGAATCTTTAGGTCTTTTCTGTTGAGCTTTGGAAACTTCGATCTCCTGCCTGGCAGGTATAAACCTGCCTGCCTGATTCTGGCATGCAGAGTGAGAAAAAGGGTCCCGGGGGTGTCACTGCTCACTGTGCAGGCTTTCTTGAGCCTGCCTGTTTCGTGATCCTCACTCAGCTCAGCTGCATTTGGTGTCCCCCAGCTCAGCTTCTTTGGTTCATTCTCTCCGGAGAGTGAACTTGGGTGTTGGGATGGGCATCATTGGCTCTGTGGTTTAGGGAGAGGATCTGATGAATTTCTGAACAGGCTTCACAAAGAAGAGAACCTTCCTGTCTTCATTTCCCCTTCACTTCCACTTGCAGAGGTACCTGCATCTCCTCATTCTGGAGCCAGCACAAATCACATGCTTCTGGGTCTCCCCGACTGTTGGCTTAGGTTTCAGCTTTCTCTGATCTATTAAGTCAATTTTCACACATATCTAGCGTATTTTGGCTTCCAAATTTTGTTGTTTCTGCCTTTTCTCCCCTATAGGGCTTACACTTTCTTTTATAAATCCTTTGCTATTATTTTAATGGAGATTCAGGGGAGCTAAGTGGATATTCAGTCTGCCAGCTTTAAATGAGACAGTTGTCTGTGATATTTCCTACTTAGCTCATTTCATTGACTGTTTCTCCCTTTCCATTTCCCAAGTTTCAGCATATTCGCCCTCTGAAAACTCTCTCCCAGAGCATACTCTCTGCCTTTTTGGAACCAAACTCAGGTTTAGCTGCTTGCCGCTCAAAAAACCAAACACGTGCGAAGCGAAGTTTGATTTATGCAAGTGACGACAGCTTGGGAGATGGCCAGACTCAAGTCCCAAAAAGCCATCTCAAATTTTCAGGCTGGCTAAAAGGGTTTTAAGGTGAAAGGCGGCATGAAAACTATGCACAGGAGTGGTGTGGGATGCCGGTATGTTAGTTGTTTTCTGATGACTATCTTGAGTAATGGACCATTTGGAGGTCTGGTTGGTTTCCTCTTGGCAGAGGTTAGGTTATGGATTAACTACGTACCAGTTTCTTCTCGGAAGGGAGAAAATTGCACCACCACCTCTGCTTTATGCCTGGATTGTTTCAAGATTACTCTTTGGAATTCTCAAGCAGAGCAGGTAGTTAGATACATATATAAAACAAGAAACAAAGGGAGGGAGGAGTTACTTTTAGAGTAAGCTAGCACACTGGCTGTACCAGTTACATTTTCATCTTTCATACATAATGTTTGCGTACCTCAATTTTCTCACATGTGAATATGATGATGATATTCCAAATTCCTTTCTGTTTCCTAAAGGTAGTAACTCAAATCCGCTTTTAAATGTGCTTCTGAATGGTTACTGTATATGTAGCAATCTCCATATTTATATTTTGACTGATTCTTGCCGGAACTTATTTACAGTAAAAACAACAGATCTGTGTCTTGGTTTGAAATGCAGGAAATGGTCAACAAGAGGCTCAGAGTCTCATGAGCTTAATGAAGGAGGAGATGAAAAGAAAAAGCGAGATTCTCGGAAAAGTAGTGGCTTTCTCAACTTAATCAAATCCCGGTCCAAATCTGAGCGGCCACCAACGATCTTGATGACAGAAGAACCCTCCTCACCAAAAGGGGCCGTCAAAAGTCCACCTGTGGACTGTCCCAGGAAGGACACAAAGGTCACCGAGAACAATGGCAATTCTGAACGGATAGAGGAGATAAAAACACCTGACTCCTTTGAAGAGAGTCAAGGGGAAGAAATAGGGAAGGTGGAACGGAGTGACAGCAAGAGCAGCCCACAGGGAGGGCGGAGGTATGGGGTCCAGGTGATGGGCAGTGGTCTGCTGGCAGAGATGAAAGCCAAGCAAGAGAAGAGAGCTGCGTGTGCACAGAAGGTAAGGGTGGGCCTCTTTTTAATTAATTCATTTTTTTGATATATAATAGATGCACATATTTTCATGGTGCATGTGATATTTTTATATATGTCCATCACCTTAAACATTTAACTTTCCTTCATGCTGGGAATATTCAAATTACTCTCTTCTAGCTATTTTGAAATGGACAATAGATTATTGTTAACTAGAGCTACCCCACTGATCTGTCCAATACTAGATCTTGTTTCTTTTATCAGCTGTGTTTTTGTACCCATTTTGTACCTCTTTTCATCTCCCCCCATGCCCCCACACTTCCTGCCCTTTGGTAGCCCCCAATCTACTCCTTGTCTTCGTGAGATAAGTGGGGGTTCATTTTTGACTTGGTTGTCCTTGTTTGTGTTTTTGCCCTCACTTGGTTTATTTGGGTGAGAAAATAAAAATAGCCTGTTGGTTAAATAGAAATCCAAAACTATAACTTACTGCTAAAGAACCTGCAGCACAGACCCTAAAGAAATGGCCACGTTTTCACTTTGGCCTGAGGGTCACACTTTTGTGGAGTGCCAGCATTCTAAGGTAGGCTTTGAAGACCCCAGTCTTTTCCCACCTGCCCAGGGGACTCCTGTGCATGTCGTGGAAGCATGTCAGAGATGTTCCCGGGTCAGGGGAAATGCTCATGTCTGGGGGAAAAGACAGTCAACTGAATCCAAATGGAAGACTGAAGGTAATATTGAAGATAGGTGAACTACCAGAGGGAAATAAAAACACTGAAACTAGATTATATATAAAAATGGAAACTATTTTCTAACTTATTCCCTTTTCAAACCTAAAAATTATTCTCTTTTCAAACCTAAGAATGCCTTGCTATATTCCAGATTTAAAAGACAAAAGAAATAACAGTCAAGGTATTCTATTAGAATTAATTGAATATTTGACCATTGATATATATCATCTGTTGCTACAAAGAAAAACTTCATAGTTTAAAATTTGCTGAGTTCCCCCAAAATCTGACTTAAAACATTATTTGTTCTTCGAACCTTCTTTTAAAGTGTAAGGAGTCTTTTTCACTTTCCTTTTTACCTCTGTTTTCTCCTGTCACTGCATGAAGGATTGTATCCGTGTGATAAAATGAACATACCCATGTGTAAGTCAGGTTATGGCTTCTGTGCATTATCTTGAGCTCCATTATTTTTACACAACTGGTTCTCCAAAGAAAGGATATCACCTGTCTATTTTATTTGAAGTACCACAATAAAATAGTTCATCCCGGTGAGCCCTTGACTTTCAGAAAGTAAACAATTAACTAATGGCAGGTGTAGAGAGCTCTTTTATATGGCTTCTAAACAACCAATGTTTAAAAATCAAACTCCACTTCCCACCTGATCTTACAACTATTCACCAAAGTTCTCCCACCAACATCAACATCATTTAGCAATTCTCTAATTATAGATCCCTCCTAACGCACTGAGAAACCCTTAGAGTTGGGAGAGACCACATAACTACATCCTGCTCGCTCAACAAAGGAGGCATGGTGTGACCCTCACTGGTCAGAATTCTGGATAATACTACAACCATGTCATTAGTGAGTCAGATGCCAAAGGAAATGTTAAAATTTTAATGCATGTTGTGAATTTCTTTATAACAATGAATGTGCGGTTTTCATTAATATGCTGTTTATGTTTTTCATGATTAACAGTTTCTTTTTGGTGTAAAGATGACATGTGCTAGAGTGTTTTATTCATGTACTTTGGATTTGATATCTAAATCAGCTTAAAGTGACAAAATCTTTATGGTTTTATATTTGTTTAGGGTTTACACAGTATTAATGATCTCTTAGCGCCATCTAGTGTGGGTTTAAAACCACCATTGTTAAAAATTATTGCTATTTAAAATTCAGTCATGGGTCTTCTGTCAAAATCATTAAATAATACAGTTTTTCAAAAATTTGCTTTAGAACATTTTTTTTCTAAAG
>NW_012108253.1:1190080-1207086 GCF_000951045.1 Mandrillus leucophaeus | reverse complement strand
TTCATTTATTGACAAAAGAAACAATCAGTGAATACTTAAAGTTCATGTATTTTCCTCTGGGGCCTCCAAGACATCTGTCTACACACAAAGGCCATGGGCATTATATTATTTTATCCTTATTCCCCACAGTCAGTTTGGGATTTATAAATAACTTCAAAAATATGGGAGGGAAAAGAAAACAACTCCCAGGATTGTTTTAGAGATGCAGGCAAATGAAGTGCCCCGGGTACAGAGTTTAAGGAGGTCCTCACTTTCAGGTGCCTGCCCTGCACTTGGAGGAACCTGAAAGGGAAGGATGTGGAAGGGGACTTCATGGATGGTCCCCAGCCCTGTCCTCCAGGCACTTGTCCTGGGCACAGAGGGCTGACATGGGGCCTCCTTTTTAGGAGATCCCTTTTCCATAGTGATGCCAAATAATGTGCCTGTTTTAGCTGCAGTGCTTGTAGACACATTTCCTCCTGGACACCTGTTCAGCACCTTGCACTCATGACAGTGGAACTTTTGTCATCTTCCTGAGAAATTCCTCAGCCTTCCTGCCCCTTGGGTGCTTCCTTCTGATAGAGCCGGCACTCCTGGGGAGTGTGTGACTGGAGTAGATTGATGATTTCAGGGAGTGAGGGTTTTCTCACCTGCATTTCAAATAATCCTTCCTGTGTCATCAAACACAGTTTAAAGTTAGGAATTGGCTGGCTGCAGAGCTTTTGAGGTTTGTCGGAAGCATGAGATGAGCAGGAACCAGTAGTCTGAAGGTCAGACTGCCTTGGGAATCATCATGCCTCCTGGTCTACTGGTCCACCTTGTTTTTGCCTGTTAGATAAGAGGTAGATGTAGACCATCTTTGTCAATATAATTCTTAGATATTATGACGTAAACACCAGACTTTGCTTTCTATATCTTTTTTGGTATCTAAATGCCTCAGTCTAGTGTAGACTTTCTAAACTTTCCACTCCTACCCCAAGACAGTGGCATTTTACTTTCCCCATCATCACCATCTTCGCCATCACTAATTCCTCCCACCTGCAGATTTTTAAAAAATTTGTTCAGTCCTATTCATCTGTATTTGCCTCCTAAATAATAGATCTGTGTCCTGTGATTCTGCCTCAAAGCAAGGAAGACCTTGCCTGTCTCAGGACCCCTTTCACCTATATTATCATTGAGGTTGGAAAGGTTGCTGCTGCTTTGAAAATTATATATATATATGTATTTTTAATAGATAAGGTCTTGCTCTGTCACCTAGGCTGGAGTGCACTGGCACGATTATAGTTCACTGCAGCTTCAAACTCCTGGGGTTGGTCAGGTGATCCTCCTGCCTCAGCCTCCTGAGTAGCTGGGACTTCAGATGCATGCCATCATGCCTGGCTAATTTTTCTATTTTTTGCAGAGATGGGGGTGAGGGGGTCTCACTTTGTTGTCTAGGCTGGTCTCAAACTTGTGACCTCAAGCAATTCTCCCATCTCAGTCTCCCAAAGTGCTGAGATAGATTACAACCTCTGCACCCAGCGAAAACTAGATTTTTGGAAACCAGACCTAGAGCAGATTCTGTCAATTTCTAGCGTGTAAGGGCCCTCATCACATAAAGCATCAGGGGCTGCAGAGCCTGCATAGATGTTCAACAAGAAAAACAGTAAAGGTCACCGAGCCCACTGACTTTCCCTGGCCCCGTGCACTTCTCTCCTGTGAGGAGCCTTCCGAGGAACCAAACCGGCCACACTTTGGACCCCACGGCTCTGACCGTAAACACAGAATAGAATGTGTTTCTCACAGCTTTGTCCCAGTAGGAGAGCCTACGGAGGCAAGTCAGGCACACTCACCGTAACAGCAGCTGAGTTAAAGAGCCCTTCTTTGCTGTCATTTATTACCTGCATTGTTTTTTCACTTTTGCATTAAATAAATGTGCACTTTTTTGAGGGATGGTGCTTAAATTTTTCAGAAGCTTGGGAATGATGCCGTATCCCAGGATTCTTCCAGCCCAGCCTTGAGCAGCGTAGAACGGTTGGATGGAGGTGGGGCAGGTAAGTCGGGCAATTGCCATCATCCCTTCGGAAAAGTGCTTACCTTCTGATTGCAGGAGTCACATGTGATTGACAGAAGAAAAATTTAAATGGGGAGGCAAGAACCGATCTCTTTGTTGTGTGTTCTCAGCTACCACCTGAAAGACCACATCCCTTACCTACCTTCCCCTGGGGTGCATCCTGCCCCACTGTAGCATTGTGCCTGGACAGGGCACTTTTTGATTTCCCAAAGGGAGGAAATCCTGACTATTTTTTCACTGCAAACTCCTCAACTTGGAGCATTTTGGCAAAGTTAGGGGTGGGGGCAGCATACAGGATCATGGCTGATGTATTTAAGAATAAGCCATGCATGATATATGGAAGATGGGTGGTTGTCTTATTTGGTATGAAAATATGCTTCCCTTGCAGCTTGAATATGCATGAAATCCAATATCACTTGTCCCTCTGACTTTTTAGGTATAATAAAATAAGAAAATACCTTAGATGAAAACTGGAGAGTAACGTGTTAACTGTGTGATAGAATCCTCATTTTGCTATTTGAGATTCTTATGCATAGCTACAGTATCTTGGTGCAGTAAGAGTTGGATGATAAATCACATTTTATGGGCTTATTTTTACCAGTTGTCTTGTTAAATTAAGGCAGCAGTATGGATGGAGGTGGGGGATGAGATGAC
Source organism: Mandrillus leucophaeus (assembly GCF_000951045.1). Taxonomy (NCBI): domain Eukaryota; kingdom Metazoa; phylum Chordata; class Mammalia; order Primates; family Cercopithecidae; genus Mandrillus; species Mandrillus leucophaeus. Next base: position 1,204,400 of record NW_012108253.1, on the reverse strand, counting down.
ATTTCTGGAGCTGTTCTCACTAAACATGAGATTGCAGCCATCAGCATCGCCCTCCTCTCTTAGAACCTGCAGCCAGAGCCCTAACCGCTTGTTGTCCAGAACCAAGGCACTTCCATTTGGTTATACCTGTACCTTGTGCCAGATCTGAGAAAGACCTGAACACTTCAAATGCCTGAAGAACCACTGTTTTCCTTGTATGTGATTACAGCACTGTACACTATTAAATGTAAAAGCTTGTCAACCCTGGAATAGTCAGGGGTGATCAGAAAAGAACCAAAAAGTTTATTGCTTTTCTACAAAGAACATTACTCTTCCTCCAGCATGTTTTGATTTTAAAAACATGCTAGAACAGCATATTCTTAAGATATTCTTAAAACATCCGTGATGAGAAACAATGGTAAATGATTATAGCGGTTTGTACCAGACTTCTAGTTTCAAGTTACTGGCTTCTTTGACCTTTGATTAATTTTAAAGTGGCCTTTTTCGTCTTAGTGCCTAAACTGCACCCAGGTCTTCCAGAGAACCGCTTTGGTTTGGGAACACCAGAAAAGAATACCAAAGCAGAACCCAAAGTGGAAGCAGGTTCCAGGTCTCGGAGCTCATCCAGCACACCTACAAGCCCGAAGCCCCTCCTGCAGTCCCCCAAACCCAGCCTGGCAGCACGGCCCGTCATCCCGCAGAAACCAAGAACCGCCTCACGGCCTGGTAAGAGTTTTGCAGTTAGGGAGTTGCATTGTGACCAGGTAGCTTCCCAGAGCCAGCTGGATCAGATGCTGCAGGTTATTTCAGGGGCAGCTAGTGAGCAAGGTACAGCGGCTTCTGCAGGAGGGGATCACAAGAAACCTGTGCAAAGCTGTGAAAGTGATGAGAGCTGAGGGATTCCTTTATTCAATGCTGAGCTCCACCATGTGTCAGAGTTGGGGACTCTGAGACTATCCTTGCTTTCAGGGGTACAGGTTGGTTGGTAGGCAAGACAGGGACATCCGTCTTTTGTCATGTTGACCCATCTGCAGTGCTTGGCTTGGCTTTCTGATACTTGTCTCCAGGGTGTTCAGACACTGAAAAGCAGCAGTTTAAGGATGAAGGCTACAAACGGGGAAAGCACAAGCTCTTCAGTTTTTATGCCGTATTCTATGATGTGTCAAGGGTTTAGAACAAGACTTGGCAAACAATGGGCCTGTTTTTGTAAATAGTTTTCCTGGACACAGCCATACGATTTGTACTGGTGTCATCTGGGGCTGTGGCTGTGCTACAGTCACCGAATGGTGTGCTTGCAACAGGGCCATATGGCCTGCAGAATGTAAAATATTTACTCTTGGGCCCTTTACAAAAAAGTTTGCTGACTATTAGTTTAGAAAATCTAATGACAGAAGAAACTTAAAAATATTAGAAATGGGTTGGTCTTCACCTTATTCTCTCCTGCACAAAAGAAGTCCTAGTGTGGTAGTGCACACCTGTAGTCCCTGCTACTTGGGAGGCTGAGGTGGGAGGATCATTTGAGCCTAGGAGTTTAGGCTGTCATCACACTGTAACCACACCACTGCACTCCAGCCTGAGTGACAAGACCCTATCTCTTAAACACACACACACACACGCAATTTTTTTTTAATTTAACTTTCCATTGTAAGAATTTTCAAACATACACAAAAGTAGGATAGGTAATATAACGAAAGTTACATCAATTCTTCACCTCTTCCCCTTGTTCTCCCACAAAAATTAGTCAAACAGGGATAAAAATAATATAGTCACATCATCATCATGGCTAATCTTTGAGCACTTAACTGTGTCCTTGGCACTGTTGTAAGTGCTTCATGATGAACTCTCAATATCCTCATCACTGCTCCGTTTTGCAGATGAGGAATTTGAGGCATAGAGATACTGAGTTTGCCAAGTCACGCAGCTGGTGTGTCTGGGTAGCCGCCAGATGTTCTGAGTCCACCAACTGTCTTGGTTACTGTGTTTCTATTGACCTCTCCCCCATGGACATGCATATTGTAAAGTAAGATGCGCAGGTCATCCTAATAATTTATCAATGTGCAGATGATTTGGGTAGAATGAGCAAAAAGGCAGAATCCTGTGTGTCCAAACTTCTTCCACTTGTGGTTCTTTCCCATGTTCCCTCATGTATTTTTTTCATTTCCCGGGTGGCCAGCCTGGATGACACTCCCTGGTCTTCATAGTCCATTGGTCCCTTGAAAAAACCAGTAAACCATCTCCAAAGAGAAGCACAAAGAAAGAGGTGTACTGGCTTTACCTCAAGGAACTAAGCCTTCAAACAAACCCCTGAGTACTTCCTATGTCTACTCAAACTTTTTCCCAAACCAAAGTTCTTTATGATGGGGAACACAAAAAATTTATTGGTACGCACACAGTGTCTTCATGTGGAAGGAGTGGAGAGAATGAAGGCAGAGAAAATGGAAAAATGTTTTAATAGAAAGCAAAGCAAATAAGTTCTCAAAAGGAGGCTTGCTCCTAGCATTGTCATCAGCTAGGTGTGTCTCTAGTCTACAATAAAGAAACAGTTCTTATAAAATGAATCTAGTTTGTAGAGTAACTAGTTTGTAGAGTACAGTAGGCCCCTGTTATCCAAGGTTTTGCTTTTTACAGTTTCAGTTATTCATGGTGCAGATATTGAGAGAGAGAGAGAGAGAGAGAGAGAGAGAGAGAGACCACATTCAGATAACTTTTATTATAGTATATTGTTACAATTATTCTATTATTGGGTTTTAGTGTTAATATCTTACTGTGCGTAATTTATACATTAAACTTTATTATAGGTGTATGTGTAGGAAAAAACACAGCTTATGTAGGGTTCAGTACTATCCATGGTTTCAGACATCCACCGGAGGCCTTAGATTGTATCCCATGTGGATAAAGGGGGACCACTCCCTAGTTTCTAATGCTGAATATAAAACTAGCTGAATTCCCAATATTCTGTTGCAAGCAGTTTTATTTTGTTTATTTACTAAATGTGTTCATTTATTTCATAGCACTTAGTGTATCAAGAATTATGTTAATAAGCCCATGTTTTTATAGAGCTTGGGAATTCAGCAGGCATTTTCAAATACACCATCTCATTTCCTCTCCGCCACAGCTCTGACAGCTTGTGAAGGTGGATAGTGTTATCTTCACATGTCTTATCACATCCCTGCTTATTTTGGTTAAGCAAGTAGGCAACTGGAAGTGTAAGACTGAAGAGAACCTTGCTGTAGATTGTCTTCTACGTGCACAGACACTCACACACCAACTTAAGAACCACCTTGCTGGTAACAGCAAAGGAAGGAGCAAGATCCAGTAGTCAGGGGTGTCCACTCTTTTGCCTTCCCTGGGCCACATTGGAAGAAGAATTGTCTTGGGACACACACGAAATATGCTAACACTAACAATAGCTGATTACTTTAAAAAAAAAAAAGGCAAAATAATCTTGTAATGTTTTAAGAAAGTTTACAAGTTTTTGTTGGGCTGCATTCAAAGCCAACCTGGGCCGCATCCTTGTCCAATCCTGTGGGCAATGGGTTGGACAAGCTTGTGGTAGATCCTTTCAATTAGGGTGAAACAGCCCTGGTGTTTGAATTAAGAGACTAGAATTGGCCAGACGCGGTGGCTCACACTTGTAATCCCAACACTTTGGGAGTCCAAGGCGGGTGGATCATGAAGTCAGGAGATCGAGACCATCCTGGCTAACACGATGAAATCCCAGCTACTTGGGAGGCTGAGGCAGGAGAATCACTTGAACCCGGGAGGCAGAGGTTGCAGTGAGCCGGAATCGCACCACTGCACTCCAGTCTTGGTAACAGAGCAAGACTCCGTCTCAAAAAAAAAAAAAAGGAAGAAAAGAGACTAGAATTCTAGTCCTAGCTATTTTGTCATCTTTCTTATTTTTAAGCTCTTCATTTGTCCAGTGACCAGAGTTTTTTCTGGTTCTAAAAGACCATGATTCCAAATTTTTGTTAGTGACCTACATATATGCATGCATGCATACACATACACACATATGTATAGTGACTGTTGTGCTGGGTTTGACAACAGGTAAAGGCAGTGTCTTGTAAGTATTACATATTTTATGAAAACCAAACAGGCTTTGTGTTTAAGTCAGAAGGAACATGTGGTTTACTTACAGTCTAATTTTCAAATATCAGCACATTGAAATTCTTGATCTACAGGATAGATTCATATCTTTTCAGATACTAACTTTTTATGAGTATTCATTGGTTTTCCCTTTTGTTTGTGGATGTAACTTCACTGAGCAAAGACATAAAACTAATTTTTGGCCAGAAAAATTCTATGATGCTTTTTTTTTAAATGACCTATTTATATATATAGATTTACCAGGCTTTATGTTCTTGGAATCCAGTTTGTAGGATGGTTTGAGTCACGTGTTTGTGTCTCCTCAGATGACATTCCAGACTCTCCATCTAGCCCGAAAGTTGCCCTTCTTCCACCTGTCCTGAAAAAAGTTCCTTCAGACAAGGAGAGAGATGGCCAGAGTAGCCCCCAGCCCAGCCCCAGGACATTTTCACAGGAAGGTAAGGATTTCTTTTCTCTGGGTTAGCTCTCCCCAAGGAGGGACATTTCAAAATAAAGGAATTCATTTTGGACTTTACTAATATCTTAGAGTTTGTTAAAGTCAACATTCCTTGGGTTAAATTTTTGGAAATGGAGTAGTTTCTTAGTTCAGAAACGATTCAGCATGATTGGTGACATTGGATCTTAATGACAAATGAAAAAAGCAGCTGAGATACCCAACCAAAGGTCTAACTTATTTGCAAGAGTAATTTCTAGATGCTTCTGAACTGACTTCCAGCATGTTAGGAGCTCCTTAAACATGATTTTATGACATATTTAGGGCTAAATATAGATTTCTGAGTCCCATTATTTTCAACGAAATCTTTTCCTACTTGTGGTAAATCACTACTGCAGTAGTTCTGCAGCAGCACCCCCGGGCCTCAGCCACCTTGCAGCTCACTCACGGTGCTCGCTGAATCACAAGGTCAGATGTTCCTCACTCTCAGAAGTGTGGTGCAGACGTGGACATTCTCAGGGCGACTTTGCACCAGTTTGTTCCTTCTAATTTGCTGAGGTAGAAGCACAGCAAGCTAATCCTGTGACAAGAATGCTTTCTTCCCAAATCAGATTGAGCTGTTACCAGTTACTATCAGAGGTAAGGCATGGTTGTGGCTTCAGCACCCATGCCATTTCTTTTAAATGTATGATTGACTTTGGGGTTCTGTCGTATGTAATGTATAGTGTAAATGCCATCTCTGAGCCCCACCTATAAGGAAATTCTAGAGCTACACAAGTTGTCTACACCCAGAAGGCTCTCATTGTGGTTTGGAGTTGCTGTGTTTTATTTTAGATTTATTTAATGCTTTAGAATCCTTTGATCTCTCTGACTGTTTTCTTCCTACAATGGCCTTTTTTCTTTTATTGATAATAGTATTGGGTTGAAGTTAATAGAAAGTGTTACTGAGCATAGTACTGTCTTTGTGGCTTGGAAATCTAATAAAAACAGTAACACTGCCTGCTTTCTCATCTCCCTCCTACAGATTTATTTGTTGGGTAGAAGCTTTACTCACCTATTTGCTATAAATAAAAGATGGTAGGGTTGAGACCAAAGCTGCTAAACCACTTCTGCCAAATAGAGAAACTGGTATCTGTAGTCATTTTACATGAGGTAAATAAATACAGGGTTCAGTATTATAACCAAAGCCTTTGGAAGACTTGGTATAAAAGGAAGGACCTTTGGTGGTGCCAGCTCAGAGAGACTTGAGCCGACAGGTATTTTCTGACAGTCCAGTTCTCACCACAAAGTGCCTCCCCCATTCCTACCCTAATTTTCCATCCTTTCTGCAACTGCTAACTTTACGTCTTTACTTTTAAGGAAGTGTTGAAAATGCCCGAAAGAATTCAGTTGGAGAGAAAAAGAAAGGTGAGGAAGGGATGGTAGTGCTAAGTAGGAATGTTCGTCTGTCTTGTCTGAAGCAATTGAAATATTGAAGGATTTACAAAAGTAGAAAAAAGATCAGAAGGTTGAATACAAAAATCATTCTTTTAACATTTCTGGAAAACGATGTTTTCTAAATGCCTATAAATGATCAAAACAGGGCCTAGAGTAACCACCAGCCTAACAAGTGCAAATATATATCATGGAGCCTCTCTAGTTAACAAAGTCAGGGAGATAGTGGATACTGCTGCAGGCTTTTAGCTGCTGTGAAAAAGTCGAGTGTTCTTTCCCCAGGAAGTTAGAGATAGAATGTGTTGCTCTTTAAATGTTTCAGAGCTTTAGGGGTGGATGTTTGATCCCCTTCCTCATCCGTCTCCCTCCCCTAGTAGCAAATCTTAGGAATGGTTCCCACGCCCTTCTTTCCAGTCGGACGGTAGGGATGGCTGAGCTGTGGAGACCATCACTTTCCCACCTGGGATCCAGAATAAGTTAATCAAAGACATCATCCTCATGTTATCACTTGGTATAGAAATTGGACTGAAAATATACATGAAGTCTGGGAACAGTCTGTAAATGTCTGAGGTAGTAAGATTTTGACTTTATCAGCTTGTCCGCTAAGGTGGCCCAGAAGTGGCAGCCATTTGTGAGTCCTTTTTCTTTATAAACTGTCCATATTGTGCTCATTTCTGTTTTCTTATCTGTTATTCATGCTGGTTACTTCATTTCCCTGTTCTTTGCCTCCCTTTGGACTAGCGTGCCCAACTAATTTCTGAAGCAGGTAAATTGCTATGATTCTTCTGGATTATTCCATAGTGAATGTGATTTTCATTAATCCATCATGGAATCAAAATGATAATACTGGGGCCTTTTTGTTAATACTTTTTTGGGGCAGAATCAGAGCTCACCTCATTTTGCACGACATTTCCATAATGTTGGCTGTTGAATTCTGTAGATAATGATGTGTATCTGCCCAGGACCAGCACTGTAGGTTCCTTGAATCCTAAGTGGGGTGGGTAAGCTGATATTTAATTTTTAATATTTACATTTTTAAATATTAATGTCAACACATTGATGTATGTGCTAATATAAAGGGTAAAATAAATCCCTTTTCCTCAGTAGTGCAAAGAGGAGATTATTACAAAAGACATTCAGATCATGACAGTGGCAAGCCTTCCAGTAGAGGGAAAAGATCTTCAAAACTGTACTCCACCATTGCAGAAGAGGAAGTGAATGCAATTGGGCACAGGAAGTCACAGCCAACAAATGGTTAGAGCCTTCGATTATCATCCCTCACTGACCCAAAGCTTATGAACTGGCACTAACAAAAACAAACTGTAATTGAGTAAATTCTGTCGTGGGACTGGGTCATACAAGAGAGTCATACGAGAGAGTTTTTTTGTTTTTGGTTTTGGTTTTGGTTTTTGGTTTTTCTAAATGTCAACAGGATGGTCCTTTTATTTGGGATAAAAAATATTGACTTAAAAATCTAAAATTAGAAATTCTTATGAGGAAGATCAAGTTACTTTGGTGACTTGTCCTTTCAAATTTTTGTGATCATGCAAGTTTATTTTTATAATTGGGGTTAGACCTCCTATTCTCTTCCTTTATATCTTTACTCTCCTGTTAGGTTTCAACTGTGGTTGGATCAGAGATTCTTAGAATGACAAGAGTTTATATCCTTAGAGAATATTGGCCCAACATCTTACATTCTTTCAGAAAAGGATCAATAAAAAGTCACTGACTCAATGCAGACGTTGGGTCATGCACATGATCTTTCAGTGGACATTTTATCACCCTTTAGTAAGAAAGAAAAAGTACCAATTAACTTGTCAACCTTCAGGAACAATTTATTCCATTTTCTAGAAGTTTATCTCTGATGTCTGTCTTTCATTTGGCCCTGTAGTAAATTCTGTAATGTACTGTTCACGTGAGAACAATCCCAAGCGACAGAAAGGAGACAGATTTCAAATCAGCTTTGCCCTCCAATGGGAAATTTAAGAACAAGTATTGCTGACTCAGAGGAAAAAATGTCTTTTTTTTGTGCCTAAAGTACTCATCTCCTCCCTGGTTAATACAATAATTTTTTTATAAATATGACTTCAAAAGTCCATTAAAGGAAATCTTAGTACCTGTAAAGAATGTAACATATTCTGGTATGTGAGATTTCTTTAAAGGACTTCTGCTCTTGGAATGAGGCTCTTTTCTTTCTGTGAAACTATCAGGAGTTAATAGATGCACGTATTTAGGCTCCCAGGGATTAGGTGTGGCCCAGCATTCAGGCTGTAACACCATGCCCTTCACTGCCTCCCAAGAAAGCATTTCAGAATACAAGTTAATGGGAGTGACCTTATTATAGGGATACCTTCTCTTATTCTCTTACTGCAAAGGGATAAACTATTCTTGAATTTTCACACTTTACTATTGATAATAAACTTCTTGTGATACACTTCACAGCTTAACAGCCCAATGAGTTATGACACCTGAAGTGGGAACTGTTGTCTTTGAGAACGTTCCTTGATACAGGTTTTAAAACAAAAAAGCATCTACCAACTGCCTGCCAGGGACAATGTTTGGAGCCTGCCTTCTCAGCCAGTGCCGTGGGCTCAGCCACGTGTGCTCACTTGCCTGGGGTTCCAGCATGTACTAGCTAGGTGGCGGGGTGGGTTAAAGATACCTCTCAGAGCATAAAGCAAAGTCTGCAGGACACATAAGGATAAAACATTCTGCTTGGGCTGGGTAGCTCCTGCCCTAGAGAAAGCCAATTGAGTTGACCCTTTACTTTTACAGAATTCCTATGTAGTGGATTTGTTTATAGATACATAGTTACAGTAGCTCCTCTCTACAAGAAAGTTTCCTCATATTGCCAAGAAAATCTCTATCTTCAGTCCTAGAAAAGTTACATAAATGAACACCTAAGACATTTATTTTCTGACGAGTTATTTTTGAGAATTTATTAGGCCAGAATCTCTGTCTCTATCTTGCCCCTTTTGTTAAGGGCACCTAAGGTTGCATAGATGTTTCTGGATTCTGGAGCTTTACATTTGAACTATTGTTTTCATTGACTTATATTACTTGATTATTAACAAAGCATCATTGATGCAATGTTCCTTCTTCAAGAGGCCACTAAAAACACTTCATACAAAACAAAAAGAGATGCTCCCCTGCCACCTGCCGCCCAGTGCCTATTGATCATCCAGTGAGGCTTTGCGTTAGAGTAAAAAGAGGATAAACACAGAGATAACCCACATTATAGAAAAGCAAGGAGAAGAGATTCTATATCTGTCTCAGATTTGTTCATAACCTCTTTAGCTTAAAATTCTCATTGTGAGGAGCTGGTCAAATTTTGATGGAATTAAATAGGACCATCTTGTATTTACTTTTCTGCTTTGATTTCTTGAAATAATGACAGGCATTAAGAAGTAATTTTTACAGAAGCTTCAATTAAAGTGATTTTGTGCATAATATTTTAATTTTGTTTTGTTAGTGCCGATTCCTAGCACTTGACTGTCTTCACCTTTGAGAATTGAGTAGCAGTCTGCTTTCTGAATAGTTCCTGCTTAAAAAAATAACATTTAGCGGATTAATTCTATTAAATAATTGCATGTACTTTCTTTTAAGTCTTTTAAGAGCAGCTTTGTTTACGCTAAAACAGCCTTATTTTCCTAAAGTATGTATTCATGAAACAAACAGAGGCTATTGTTCTCAAATATTGTTCTCAAAGCATGCTGCATATTTCTATCATGAATATTATGTTTTGTGTGGCTATTATATTGATTTGACAGACAAAATGCTTAATTTCTTTTACTAGAAATATTTGTAAGCACATCTTTTTCCATTTCATATTATTTCCTCTCTGCATTTAATTATACGTTGTGATATTTTTATAAGAGTATATCCTATTTTCTTGAAGAAAATAGTTGATTTTGGCTTTGAATGCATTGTAATGGCCCCTGTTTGTACAGGGCATCTGATTCTAAGATTCCTTTTATATATCACTTGCCTCTTCCATAATCCAAGCTACAGCCAATAAATACTTGGCTGTGACTTGCAGTCTGTAAGCCAGTGCTCTGCTCTACTTTTTCCACCAGATTCAAGTTCTGCTCCCACTAAGTGAGTTCTTAAAGATAAATTTAACAGTTGGCATGTTGGGCTCTTGCTAGAAAGTATAAAAAATCAACTACTGAATACTATTTTCAGGTCATCATAGTGTTTTTCTCCTGGAAAATATGGATGTCAATGGAGCTTACAATGGAGAAAATACCAAATTTTCATATGATCCTCTAACTCTGCATTTATATGCATGTTTCAAAAGCTTTAAAATTATCACATATGTGCAATATCAAATCATCTTCAAGAATGACAGACTTCATGTTCGAGCCTCTCTGTACCAGTTATTGCCACTATAGACAGGATGTGTATATACATGGAGTGTTTGTGTTGAATAAATTACCTGTTCATTTACTTGAGTATCTTCTATTAGTTAACTTTAATGGTATTTAAAATAGTGATAAATATGTATATAGACACATGCATAGAGATGCTCCAGCACTCTTAACAAATACTTGCATTGAAGAAGTGTTTGTGAAACAACTGGATTTTTTTCACCCTGTGTAAAAGCAAGCATTAATTCAAGCTGCCTAAGAGGAGGTCTGTCTGAATTTGTAAAACGTCTAAATCTTATAAATATTTTAAAAATAAATTCTAGCCAGGCACTGTGGTTCACATCTGTAATCCCAGCACTTTGGGGGGCTGAAGCTGGAGGATCACTTGAGGCCAGAGGTTTGAGACCAGCCTGGGCAACAAATGAGTTGTCTATACAAAAATAAAAATAAAAAATTAGTTGGGTATGGTGAGAAGGTGCACCTGTAGTCTGCACTGCTCTGGAAGCTGAGACAGGAGGATCACTTGAGCCCAGGAGTTTGAGGCTACAGTGAGCTATGACTGCGCCACTGAATTCCAGCCTGGACAACAGAGTGAGACTCAGTATCTATAAATGAATAAATGCTTGCATGCATACATACATACATGCATACATTCTGGAGTTTTAAGTTTCAAAAGGACGTAATTCTATTGAGACCATCTTTTAATAGAAGCCTGACTAAACCTACTTCAATATAGTTGTAGTCAACATCTTAATTACATGCAATCAAATAGATGTTCCCTTAAGGGCTGGAAAGCAAACGGCAAAGAACATTCCCCCTACAAAGTTGTTCACATTAGGCATCTGGACTAATAAGGCTGGAGACTAGAAGACCAAGTGCTTTGACCTTCAAACTCATCACATTAATTGCATAACTTTAAGTCCTTGATCTCGCTGTGCCTTAATTTTCCTGTCCTTGAATGGTGCTTACCTACTATAGTAAGAACATGTCAGCCTGGTACTAGTCTCATTATCACATGCACATTCACAGTTGGTAGAGTTTAATCAATGGAGGTGAATATAGTTAGAATGAATTTCTAAATAAAGTCACCACCATAGTGAAATTCTTTGACAGCCCTCTTGAAAGTGTATATTATTTTTCCTCCTACAATCCCTGAGTCTTGGAGAATTCGGAAGCCCAGTGTCAGTGACTCAAAAGAATCAGCATTTAGGTGGAGACTGAAGGACAACCTGCTTTTAGCATGAAGATTTATATGTTGGATTTCTTTGAATTTTAATCATGCCTGCTCTAATGACCCTGGTCTGTAGGGTTATCTCAGTTTTTTATCTGTGACATAAACATTTTTGGTTTCTTGAATTTCTCCATTTTTAGAAAGTACTCTTATGTCATGTCATAGAACATGAGTTAGACCCAAGATTACCAGGAAACAAAAATATTGGGAAGAATGGAAAGTTTGATTATCCTTTAAATCTAAGAATTAGAACAAATATATTTGCTCTGAAGACAAAAGAGCAGTATATTGTATTTGTTTCTTCCCTTGAACCTGTAGTGTATTTTTGAGTCATTTAATATAGAGGAAGAACTTATTTTGGTTTTAAAACAATGAAAAATATTTTCTAGAAGATACCAAAGGAAATACTCTAGTTTGAGGTTGGGTTTATTGTAAAAAGTTTTCAGGATGAAGATAATACAAGTCTTCCCTACTTTCTTTTGTTCTTAGTAATTAAAGGATTCTTTGTCTATTAGTATCAAATTGGTTTTGTGATAAAGAGCAAAATATTTATAGATATTTATGCACCTTCATTCTCCAAACCTGGCTTACTGACAGCTTTGAAAGGACAAGTGCATTTAATTTTTTTACCCAACACAAGTGCATTTAATTTTTTTACCCAACACAAGCTTAAAAATACAAGCTTAAAAACACAAACTTAAAAATAGAAATTGCACTTCAGTTTGGGTGATAGAGCAAGACCTCATTTCTAAAAAGAAAAGAAAAAATAATAGAAATCAATGATAATATTTGTTTGTTGCTTTCTTCCCCCGATTTGAGAATTTGCCTGAATCTGTTGGACAAAAAGAAGTCATAATTTAAAAAATTACCTACTTTTATTATCAGATTTGAAAGGTTTTTTTCTTTTCAGAGTTTTGAGTCATTTCAATTTAATGTCATTAACTAAAAATTTAAATTTTTATTGTCTAAATAGCAGAATCTGGCTCTAATACGAGTATTGGCAAGAGAAGCACTCTATTAGGTTTGCATTTTGACTATTAGGTTTAATGAGCTTTCACTTCCTGAAACACTCTTCAGTGGGTTCAACATTTTAATAGCCAGCTCCTGGCAAGATGAGTTTTGTTTTTTGGGGGTTTTTTTTAGCAGAATGCAAAAATCAAGTGATTAGAAGCATCAAGTGAATCCTATAGCTTTTGAAGGACTGATACAGTGTGTTCCTGGTTAGATCATTTGAACTTCCAAGTGATGAGGTAGCTGTACTCTTCCTTCAAGCTGGCACAAAGTGTGTAGGTTTAGTATTTTTAGCTCAAGAACTGTCTATACAATAGACAAGATGAATAGTATTTAATAATCCTTAATAGCTATGCTGGAGTACAGCATCCGAACCTTTTCCCAAGGTATCACAGCAGTGAAGCCATGTTGTAGTTGGAAAGACCATAGACTTTGGAGAGACAGATCTAGTTTAAATCCTGGTTTCAAGTTTTACAAAACCTACCTTACAGAAGGTAATTGTGAGGAATAGCGATAATAAAACAGAGAGTGCCTGACACATAACAGAGGCTCCGTTCCAGTAATGATTCTCCCACCGTTGCTTTATAAAGCCTCAGTGGATTCTTCAAATTTATGTGTAATCAGAGCAGGCAACAATAATGGTAATGCTTTTACCTGGAGGGTGATTCCAAAATGGTTGATTGTGTCATAGACAATATTTAATGCATTTTCACTAGACTTTACAGTATTTATTTCCTAGAGGGTGAAACTGAGGTTTTCTGAGTCACAGAAAGGTCTGACAAAGACTCCTGAGGCCTTTGCTGATATCCTGCCCCACAATCAGGAATGACAAACCCCAAGTCATCTGCAGAAGGCATCGAATGGGACATCTGTCAGCCCAGCATCTCCTCAAGGCTCTGTCTGCCCTGTTCTCTCTGCTGCATGAGGGGGCAGCTACGACTGAGGAGGTCACCTGGGGCAGAACCACTTCAAAGCCCTCCTCCCTCCTGGCATCTCCCTCCACTTCCCCGCCATCCTTGCCTGGGGGGTCCTCACCTCAGATTCTTGCCCACATCTATGAGAGGTTCACCCTGTCATAGACTGTGTTTTTGTGTGTGTTTTCTCTTTTTGTTTCTGCTTTGTTGGTTAGTTTTACATTTCTGTCTAGAGTCTCTAAACATAATAGCAAGTTTGTTTCTGAGAAAGTTCACGCTGTTCCCCTCTCCTCCCGCAAACATTCAAGGCTACTGCATCTCAGCCCATTGTCAGTCAGGCCAGTGGTGTTATTTTGTCAATAAACTGTGCGACTTTTCTTTTTATTTCAGTTTCAAGGAGAAGCTGGGGCCAGCAGGCCCAGGAGTATCAAGAACAAAAGCAACGGTCCTCCAGTAAAGATGGCCGTCAAGGCAGCAAATCTAGTGACTCTGGAGAAGAAGCAGAAAAAGAGTTTATTTTTGTGTAAAGGTCACCCACGCAGAAGTCTTTCTGTGCAGGGTGCTTTGGTAGCCATCAGAGAGGAACCAAGGGCACCACCTCTTCTTCCCAGGCGTTCTTCTCTCGGTGCTTTATTCTCTTCTTTTTCTTTATTTCTCCCCCTACCCCCATCCCCTGCTTTCTTTTTTTTTTTTTTTTTTTTTTTTTTTATGGTCTGAATCTGATCCATTTCTTGGTACTCAATTCGCATTTGTTTGGTCTTCCTCCAACCCTTCGCATTTGATTTCTAAACATTCCTTCATATGCCTTTAATGAAAGCCAGCAATTATCCCATGGGCC
>NW_012108253.1:1150955-1190030 GCF_000951045.1 Mandrillus leucophaeus | reverse complement strand
TTTTTTTTTTTTTTTTTTTTTTTTTTTTGTATAGAAACAGATCCATTTCTTGGTAATCAAATCGCATTTGTTTGGTCTTCCTCCAACCCTTCGCATTTGATTTCTAAACATTCCTTCATATGCCTTTAATGAAAGCCAGCAATTATCCCATGGGCCCTACTTGAATTTCTCTGAGGCAGCTACAGATTGCCCTGCAAGATGAGTTTTTGGAGATAAATGAAATAACTGGACACACACTCACACAAGTAACACCACAGCAAACCTCAGAGTACTGCTGAGTGTACCTGTGTCAAATCCACACAGGACTCAATATAGCAATTTATTCTTGATGTATGCAATTGCACATTGTAATTATATTAACAGAGCACACTAATAATTTGTATAAATTATATATATTAGATCTTGGGTATGGTTTTTACCTTCTCCCATGGGGAACTTCTTCCTTCCTGATGTGGAATTGTACATTTAAAGCTTGGTCGGTGACCTTTGCATACTGTCAACGAGCACAGTTAAGAACAGAGTGAGAGAGGCCTGCGGCTGATTTTACCATGTGCCCAGATTAATGTATATAGTTGATTGGAATGAGGTTTTATGAATATTCATGTTTTTGAAGGCCTTTAATTTCTGTCTGCATATTAGCTTTTAATGTGTGATTTTAAGAGAGAATACTTTGACACCTGTAAAAATCAAAATACTACTCTTTATAAGACATTTCACAAATATTCACTTACATTACAGGCTGGAAGTATTTTATTCATATGTATATTTATACCAATAAAATGATTTTACAAGTGGAATTGGGGCCTTCTCCAGTTACATTTTTAGTTTGGACTGGCTCAGGGTGGTGAACTTTGGTTTTGTTTCCAAAATCCAAAATAATCAATGTTCTCAGATAAGCAATCTGGGAACCATTACCTTCAAAATAAAGATCACTTACCAGTGCCACTGCCTGTTTTCACCCTTGGGAAAAATGATAGAATTTACCAGAAGAATATAGAATTATGAGTTTGATCCAGCTCCCATTACCATGCATAAGGGTCATACGAGGGATGCAAGTGTGAGCGAAGAAGTGTGATTTGAAGAGTTGCAAGCAGTGGTTATCTATTGGAAAGAAGAATGATAGAAGGTGGGGTTGGCATGACATGGCTATTTCCCTCATCATCCTCCACTAGCCCTTTCCTCAACTCAGGTGCCTGGCATATGAGTAAGTGCCCATAATGTAGACCAGATGGTTTGCTGCCTTTGCGTGACTTCATGAGGGCAGAAAGACACAAGATTGCTTCCTCCAGCTGTAGCTCTGCTGTCATAAAACAGAAAGTGCTCACAGAGCAATCAGGTTCACATTCATTTAGAATGCTATGTGGTAAAAGGCACACATGCTGCTGGTTAGCACTTCTCTCTGGGTTTCAGCATGAGAACTATTCTCAAAGAGACAGTCGAGAGAAGCCCAGGTAGTGAATAGCCTTGGTGCTTTATTATGGAGTTGGATCCTGATTCTATGCAGTAGGAGCCATTGCATTTTTTAAAGCAATAATGCAATCAGAGCTAAGATTATAGAGGTAAACCCTATAGACTAGAGGTAGGCATCCAGTGAAGTGGCTGAGCAAGGATTCTTAATCATTTTCCCTCTCCTTATGGTGGTCAAGAGGTGCCCACTCAGATGCTCCTTTAAGAGAACTTGGCTATGGGGAGCACGTGGGGGCCGACCATGGCTACCAGCTTCCAGCTGCAACACCTTCAGACCCTCTACAGTGGTCATGCTGCGGCTAGGCCACCCCCATTCTCCCTGCCAACCTCCGAGGATGGTTGGTTCGCTAGAGCTGCCCAACACAGGACTCTACTGAGCAACTTTTGCTCTAGGGCCCTCCTCTGGTCTGGCCAAGGCTTTCTCAGAGCTGCACCAAAGCTCACCCTACCTACATCTCCTTTCCTCCTTCCCAATCTTCTTTTACAGGTGATCAACCTGAATAAGGTCTGAAGGCACTCCCTGCTACTGCTCCCTCCACTTTTATCCTTCACAGCGATTTCCCCCAGTAAATAAATATTCTGCGGTCTAATCCCATCTGGGCACATGCTTCTTGGAGAACCTGAACTGACATACTTCTCCATATTCTGTCACTGTAGATCAAGAATACCTGCACTTTGGGAGGCCAAGGTGGATGGATGAACTTTGAGATAGGGAGTTTGAGACCAGCCTGGCCAACATGATGAAACCCCATCTCTACTAAAAATACAAAAATTAGCCGGGCTTGGTGGTGGGTGCCTGTAATCCCAGCTACTCGGGAGCCTGAGGAAGGAGACTCGTTTGAACCTGGGAGGCGGAGGTTGCAGTGAGCTGAGATCACACCACTGCATGCCAGCCTGGGTGACAAAGACTCCGTCTTAAAAAAAAACTACACACATGGAAAGTCAGCTTTACCATGTACATCTGCTGTGCTGGTGACTAGCAGATCTTTCCTCAAAATGTGTGGGCCTTTGTGTTTGTTTTGTGAATATATTATAATTTGTGCTATGTCCCTGAAAGAAAGGTGCCCTTAAGGCAGAGTGGACTAACTGACTTCTCGACGCCCTTTGGGATTTTGACACAACAGATACCACTTTGATTCCCGTTACCCTTGTAGAGTGCCAGTAGAATTGAAGAGAACCATTCTTGCATCCAGGAACCCAGTGAAGCTAAGTGCTGGAGCAGCAGTGGAGCCCATCAGGAACTGCAGGTCCCAGAGAGCCCACTTGGACCAGCCAGATGGCGGTGGGGGGTGCTGGTCATGGAGCAAGGGTTG
This sequence comes from Mandrillus leucophaeus, assembly GCF_000951045.1. Lineage (NCBI taxonomy): Eukaryota > Metazoa > Chordata > Mammalia > Primates > Cercopithecidae > Mandrillus > Mandrillus leucophaeus. The sequence continues at coordinate 1,187,250 of NW_012108253.1, read as the reverse complement.
AAGCCTCCTAGAAAACCCCTAGAATACTAAACCACACATATTCTTTTTTCTGTTTGTGCCATGCACAAGACCTAAATTAAGAATGAGAAGGTTTCCAGCTGCATCCATGTCCCTACAAAGGACATGAACTCATCCTTTTTTATGGCTGCATAGTATTCCATGGTGTATATGTGCCACATTTTCTTAATCTAGTCTGTCATTGATGGACATTTGGGTTGGTTCCAAGTCTTTGCTATTGTGAATAGTGCCGCAATAAACATATGTGTGCATGTGTCATTATAGCAGCATGATTTATAATCCTTTGGGGAACTGAACAATGAGAACACTTGGACACAGGAAGGGGAACATCACACACTGGGGCCTGTTGTGGGGTAGGGGGAGGGGGGAGGGATAGCATTAGGAGATACACCTAATGTAAGTGACGAGTTAATGGGGGCAGCACACCAACATGGCACATGTGTACATATGTAACAAACCTGCACGTTGTGCACACATACCCTAGAACTTAAAGTATAATAAAAAAGAAAAAACAAATTTTTTTAATGCAGACTGTAAAAAAAAAATAAATAGAAACACAAGCACAAAAAAGAATGAGAGATTTCATAATCACCTCTTGGATATACTAAGCAGGGGCCAAATAATCTAGGAACTGTTTGATCACTTATTTTGGGAATGCATTCATTGTGCAGCTTTTGAACAGGCTGACTTTCCAATTTTATTTTTCTTTAACATTGGTCAGTATGGGTCTACTAGCACAGGCCATTGGCCAGCAGTTGATCAGGCATGTGTCAAGTGTTGGAGAGAACTCAATCGCAATTAAAAATTGGCGACTAAAAATCCCAGAAGAGGATAACAGGCACGTGCTTCAATTAGGAAGGGGCAAACAGCTTGCAGTGGGTAAGATCTTCTCATGACTTTGACCCTGCCCTGTGTTGGCTCATTTCCCCAGGTGATCCAGTTCTTTTGTTGACTATTCACTGTAACACTCCATTTGCAAAACAGCATTCCCAGAGAAAACAGCTTTTCAACTGAAGGGAAAACAGAATATAAATATAAATATAAATATACACACACACACACACACACACACACACATATATATATATTTTTTTTTTTTTTTTTTTTTTTTGCAGAGAAGAAATAAATGGATTGCAACAGGAAATCTCAGTAGGCAGGACGGCCCTGATTTTCAGCTGAGACATTACACCTGTTCTCAGTCCCAAGTGTGAAAATCCTAAATTGAGGTGGCCTGGAAAGGATATTTCTGTTTATCACTTTTTACTTGCTAGATTGAAAGCACTGCCCCAGTGTGGCCCTGCAGTAAAAACGATGTGGCCTTTATTCATTCTCAGTCTCTCTTTTACATTTTCCCTCAGAGCAAGAACATGAACCAATGCCTTCAATAGCTGTAGTGATGCTGGCCTTCATTTCTACTCTTTAAAAGGTGCTAAGAAAACAGTAGAGGTTTCCTAGATGCTCACTGTTGTCATTGCCATGTTTAGGGTCCTGCTTTTCCTAAATTATTCCAAATAGAACCCTACCTTCCTAAATTCTTTAGCCCAGAACCCCACCCCTTGGCCAAACTGCTAAAAACCAGAGCAAGGAGGCAAAGTAGGGAACACAAAGAGCAATGGAAGGAGGATAATGTTTCCTCTCCCTCTTTCTTGTGTTTTGATTTTTTGTTTGTCTCTCCTGAGGTTTGATTGAATGAGGCAAAACTAACTAAAAGCCATGCTTTGAGGCAGCCTGGTCTCTCCTCCTCTCTGATAGTATAGGCTGGGCAAACTGTCTGCTCAGTGAGCCACATCGTTTTAACATCTCAGCCTTCTGTGACTCTTGTCTCACACGTCACACGTCACAAAGCTGAGAGTAGGAGAAGTCTCCGTTCACTGAAATGGGCCATAATTTAATCTGCTGATGCTATAATTAAGGTGAGTTAAGAGCTATGCAGTGTTTGCATCACATACAGACATAGGAGAATGGGGGAATTCAGCTTCTGTGCAAATGGTTATCATTGGCCCAAAGCCAAGATGGTCTGCCTGGGTTCTGAAATGTTGATCACTGTGTGCCACTGCCACCAAAATCACTAAGTCTCAAAATGTAAGGCAAAACATTTGGGATGTACAGATTGCATCTCAGAATTTCTTAGTCTGAGGTCAGATTGTATGTTATTTCATAATCACAAATTAAAAGTGTAGCTTCCTTCCCTTTTTAGGGCAATATAATAGAGATTAAGTCTCTTAGCCACACTTGAAAATCTATCTCATGAATTAGAAACTCTCCCTAGTCAGAGATTTCTTGAACTCATTAGAAACAAAATGTGTTTTCTCCAGGGGGACTGACCTTGCTGTTATTGGGTGGTGGCACATTTGAATAAGACCAGGGTAATCCATTTATACTTTCCAATTACAGTTTGTATTAGGTTTAACTCAAAGTGAAGCCATCACTTACACTGTGTACACACAGCTTACACTGGGGCCTGTTTCAGGCGTCCACACCCAAACCACTACTTTGAGGATTAGGCACAACTTTGCACCTCCCATGACATATAGTGATCATGAGCTCTCTTCTGACAGTAAGAGCATACGCTTAACTATAGTCTCTGGAGGTGTGAAGAAAGGAATTATCTCAAAGACAGAAGCATTGTCAGGGTAGAGGCCACTTCAAGTTGCCTACCATGTGATCAGAGGGGCCTGGATGCAGAAAAACCACTGCTGGGAAGATGTGCTTGAACTTCTAGACATTGAATCCCGGCAGAGAATTCAGACATGAACTGCACAGGGATTCTTCCATGCAGGAGTGTCCTTACCCATGGCAATAAGGGCATGGAAGAAGGGCCCTAGGTCTAGGTCCTGCGGAATGGGAGGTGTCGATGCAGGCAGGAGCTCATCTTGGGGACATTCCTAGACTGTTCCCAAAGGGTCAACAGGTCTCCCATGCTCTTCCCTCAGGTCCTCAGAGGAGGGGGAGAAAAGGCAGGCTGCTTTCCACTTACTGAGAGCAAAGAATTCAAATGGACATTTGACCTTTTGACCTGACCAACCCTCACCAAAGCCTGTCCTCTCTGTGATCAAGTCATTTTGAGGCTGGCTCATGATGCACCTTCTTCGCATTTCCCCAGGTGGCCTTACTCCCTTCTAAGGCTACAATTCCCACCTTTGCAGTGATGTCTCCCTCGTCTTTTGCTTTAGCTCCGTCTCTATGCAGCATCATTAGGGTGACCCATGGGCATGAGCAATTCTGTATGTAATACAGATAATTCATGAGCGTAGGGTGACCATACTCCATGCCTGGAAATGAGATAATTCAATTTTATGACACCTGGAGAGATCTCCAGGGCTCATAAGACTCAACTCTCACTGGAGACAGAGGGCCAGAACCCCCATGTCTTTCCATTTCTACAGAACAGAGACAGACTTTGCCCAAAGGTCGCTAAGCTAGTTTGCTCTTACTCTATCCCAGGCACCCTGATGGAGCTTTCATTGCCTACAATAACTAGGTGTGAGGGAAGGGAGGACCATTTGCAAATAAGAATATGATTTGCTGGCCCAAACCACTGGGCTCCCAATGGACACTTCCCAGCTGAAGCCAGCACTACTGTGGCTCAGGCACACTCAGCAGAGGAGACCAGCTCCTCTGCCTGCTACTAATTTTCAAAGCTCTATACAGGGTGTGTATCCTGCATACCATGGGCTGGGGAGAATGCTGGGCATCTGTTTGTGAGCTTGAATTGTAAAAAAGAAAAAAAAAAATGACTTATTTATTTTCATTAGCCTCCTTTTCAATTTAGCATTTCTTTCAGTAATGAATATGTGCAACAAACTATAATAGTATTAACAGTGCCTGGGAAAATGGAAATCATAAACATTTTTAGATCAGTTTACACTGCAGATATTGTGATACATTATCCCACTCACCACTACTTCAAAATTATGGTACTTATAAGACCATCTACTACATTGTGTTATTTAAAGAATTAATAAAGCAGTGCATTAACTTATAAATCAAAGTTTGTTTTAAAATATTCTAATAATTGTATTCTCAATATTATTAGTTTCTTCTGTAATACCCTGTATTCTACTTTATTTGTATAAAATATTTACGATAAGAAGGGGTCCTGAGACTTCATCAGACTATCAGAGAGATGACGGTCCAAGCAAGGTTAGAAACCAGCTCTAAGAGCTGCGGCCCCAGGCCCAGCCGGGCAGGAGAGGAGTTCTTTTTGGAAATGAACTGGAAAAGGCTCTTCTTGTGGATACATATTCCTTTCTGTTGTCTTCCAAGCTGTTTCCTATCCTCCTGTACCATATGTGCCCCTGAGGATTTTCTTCAATGGGTCTTGGAAATGTATAAAAATTAAGTCAATACCTATGAGGAGAAAATGTTTCCAAAGTTGGAACAGGATCTCAAACTTCATTGCCAGGCATGGCCTTCGTGGCTGGTGGGGAGGGGGTGTGAAGTGGGCTCAGCTATGTGTGCCTTCGGCCCCTGTTCAGACACAGGGAGAGAGATGGCTCTCCTCCACCATGGTGAATGGTTACAGGACTTTGTCTTCCAAGAGAGGGCCTAGGAGGCTGTTTTAAACGTAGGTTTTATTAGTATTCAGGTATAGTGAGGTCAATAGATCAAGAGACAACTTCTATTGAAAAGATCTCCAGTTCCTCACAGTTCCCAGGAAAACAGGGCGCACCATGCCAAGCAGGGCCACATGGAGAAGCAGCAGGTTTGGTCAGGAGGCGGCGGGAGCTAGAGGGAAATGCGAGCAAGTGCTCTTATTGTGTTTCCTATGAGAAAGAATGGGCAAGGTCAGGTAACCAGGCTTAGGACTGGCTAGCTTGAATAATTTCAGAAGGTTCAGAGTAGAGCAACTGTCCTGAGTTGTCTAGTACCTGTCCTTGGGGTGACTACGGTGGGGAATAGTAGCCAGGAGTGTGAGAGCCCACTTCCACTTAGAGGAGGATGTGGGATGGGGAGGCACTGGATTGGTTAGTTGCATATGAAAGGCACACTTCCAGGTGATTCATTTACTATCTCTGAGAAGCGGCTAGCCCTGGGAGAGACAGTCCCTTTAGGGTCAGCAAAGCCCCAAGATACAGAATTATAGAAAATTGGATAGGCACGGTGGCTCACACCTGTAATCCCAGCACTTTGGGAGGCTGAGGTGGGCCAGATTACTTGAGGCCGGGAGTTCGAGACCAGCCTGACCAATATGGCAAAATCCTGTCTCTAATAAAAATACAAAAATTAGCTAGGCACAGTGGCACTCACCTGTAATCCCAGCTGATCAGGAGGCTGAGGCACAAGAATTTGCTTGAACCCGGGAGGCAGAGGTTGCAGTGAGCCAAGATCACACCACTGTACTACAGAGGCAACAGAGTGAGGCTCCATCTCAAAAAAGAAAAAAAGAATTACAGAAAATCAAAAGGAGTAATTAATACAGAGGCCACCTAGGATTCCTGGCTGAAGTGACGGTGCGTTCTGGGGAGAGGGTGTGCCCTTGCAGTCTCTTAGGTGAATGAATTAATATCCATTAGTAGAGACCTGAGCCATGACAAATGCAGGACCTGCAGAGCCCCATGTTCAGATGGAAATAGGTCTTTAGAGCATCTTCCCAGCACCCTGGCCTCTTCCTGCCCTCCACCATATCACTTACTCCTGCGAGTGGAAAAGAAGCTCAGCTTTGCTGGCTTTTGGGGTCCCAGGTGCCTCTGAGGCCTGAGCAGAGGGTTAGAAACCAACACCCTTGAGTGCCTTTGGGTCTGAGGGCAACCTTATGGTCCAGAAGCGGCTGGCCCAGAGAAGACTTTGGGGTTGACCATGTTTGGTCTGTTCAAGAAGGAAAAGCAATTGATTCAATCTTTTGGCTACAGGAGCACCCACTCTGGGGTTATCACTGTTCAAATGGCTTGTTTCAAATAGGCCTTGCAAACCACTCCAACCTTCTAATAACTTAAAAAAGAAATCTGTGTCACTACTGAGTTTAATTGAAACAGGAGGGAGAGATTTTAAAAAGTTCTGGGGGCATGAACATGTTAATTAGATTGATTATTCTTGGAAAAGGCAAAAGGAAGAAACTTCCTCTCCCTGAATCTAATTTCATTTAATTGAATTATGGGAAGAAGTTAGCTCTCCAATCACTGCTGAAAGGCAAACAAAGCAAGACCCTGAGGTTAATGAGGGCATGTCAGTGCAGCCCAGACGCCTGGCACTGCCCGTGTTATTAGCATTCATACATAGGGAGCCCCAATGGCAGCAACTGACACAAGCTAAGCCACAAAAATCCCATGTGCCATGCGAGCTTCTTGCAAGTTTTACACTAGCATGCTGCTTTTGAAATTCCAGGTGTTCAGGCTACAGGGAACAAGGCTGAATGTCCACCAGTGCTGAGATTTCCCCTTTGATGGTAGACAAGACTGGTGCCATTGTTACTATGACAAGATGCACTGTGGATTAAAGGGGAGGAAGATAATGTGCCTTACTGTCTCATTCCCTTTCCTGGAGAAGCCCAAAGAACCACACAAGACATCTGAAGAGGGAAGGGACAGCCATCATTCAATCACAGCATTAGATTTTGCATATCTATGACCCAATCTGTTTCAATGATTCCCCCAGCCATAGTTCCATTGAATCTGGCCTTGGAGCATATTCCCTCTCTCCTTCCCTGACTCCTGAGAATACCTCAAATACAAATCAAGCTTTTTGCCAGTTATGGTTTCTCATTTTGTTAGCTTGTTGAATATTTGTTGAGCACCTACTATGTACCAGGATATGGTCTGAGTGTTGGTCACCTCAGACCAAATCCCCATCCTTTGGCTCATGGAGCTTTGATTCATGGAGCTGAGAGAATATAAACAAATTAGTGAATGACATAATTTCACAAATGCTCTGCAGAGCAAGGGACTAGGCAATGGCTAGGACAATAATTTGGATATGAAAGGGCTTTTCTTCACTAGAATTTTCTATTAATTTATGCTCCCCAGTTGTGGTGGACACTGAGATGCACCACTCAGATGTCCCTTTAGGAATAATGAATTTGTAAATTCAGCTGCCACTGGCAGATAACTTCAGCTGTCAGCTCCCTGAGGGATTTGCCTTGGCTGAGAGCCAGCTCGCTCAAGGTCACACCGCTTTCCCAGCAGCTCATCTAATACCTAATCAATGCAGAAACATGAAAGTCCAACCCCTCACCTCAACTCAGGACAGCAGTGAAAGGTCACCCCATCTTCAGAACTCAGGTAGGCTGAGGCCTCCATTGGGACAGCATCACAGCTCAACTTTCCCTTTGCCCAATCCTGCCTCCTTTCTTTCCTTCCCATCCACAGCTGTTGATTCCAAGAGCACCCCTAAAAACCCTCTTGCACACCAGTCTCCATCTCAGAGCTAGCTTTCTGGTGAACCCAACCTGTGAAAACTTTGAAAAAATGAGTTTAAAGAGGTTGAAATTTATGTTGAACTTATATAACAGGATATATTTATAGTTCATATTCAACATTCATTGGATAGGCTTCAACAAGGCTCTGCGAACTCCTAGTATACGTGGGTTCCTCCCCTGCAAACACGGGCATCCAGTTCCTTTTCCCAGGATGGCACTGGGAGACCTGAAGAGCCTGCTCCTCTTATTCAGACTCTTGGCGTTTCCTGGCCTGAGTCAGGGTGCACTTTTTGGAGAAGGTCTTCTCCGGAAGCCTTCTTGGTGAGCAAATGCATCTTCCATTAGCAGATGCTGCATACGTTAGGTTCTGGAAACATCCAAGAGTTCCCTTTCACCTTCTCCTCAGTGCTGCTGCCATCTCTTTGACACTCTCTAAGAGGTGGGCAGTGCTCTCTTCATTAAATGTTAGCAAATATTTACAGAGCATCTGCTATATGCCAAACACCAGCCTATGAACCTCCCTTCTGCCTGGAAACCACACCTGGTCCAGCATTACCAGAGACCTGCCCAACCAGAGAACCACCCCAAAGAACTTGATAAACCTGTCCAGTGCTGCTGGAGTTGGTTGAAGGGTCTTAATCCCTCAGCTCGAGTTTGCCATTTTGTTTCTTTCCATGTCATTTTTTTCTCTCTTGGCCACAGTAGCTTCCTATTCTCAGTGGGTCCTCCGCTAGCCTCTATCCCTCAGTTTTCTTGCTACTCTCTATGATACATGCCAATATGATGGTTTTAATACTTAAAAGTTTCTGGCTATTGTGAAATGTTTTCAAATGCACTATGATCCACAATTTTCAGGTGAAGAAACAGAAAGAGAATGGTTAGGGCCTTCTGAAAGTCCTCCAGAAAGATGGAGAAGATGATAATAGGAATAAGAAACATTTGAACTTTGGTTATGTACCTGGCACCTTATACACCTTCTCACTTATTTAATCCTCAGAGCAACCCTGGGAAGTAGGTAGTATTATCACCTCTATTTACAAATCACGAATTTGAAGCTCGGAGAAGTTGAGTAACTTATTCAAGGTCACACAGCTCATGACCCACACAGTCTATTGCCGAAACCACTCACTCTTAAGCACCATGTTATGCCAGCCCATCTGCTGATTGACATTCCAGAGTTGTGGGAAGCAAAGGATGAAGCAGTTGGGAGTGACAGGAAAGTCCACAGTCAGGTAAGTCCCAAGGTTTACCCCACTGCACTTATTTGTAAAGGGCATCCTGTCTCCGGCCAGAAAAAAAGCCCTTTCTCACTGGTGTCGTGGCACTAAGTACACTCTAAATGATCACATCCCAGCCTCCTCCAGCATTTCCTCTGTAATGAGAGATCCCACTGGGAGAGGTGGAGCGAGGAAGGGCTCATCCAGAAGAAGGTTATTTCCTTACAATCAGGAGCCCCATGGGCCCAGGGCAGCTACGCTGGTAAAAGCACTGATTGTAGCTTTAGTATTGATCTCATGCAGAGAAGGGACATTGATTAACTTAAACTTCTTCACAAGGAAAAGTAGAGAAGTGGCTGGTCCATTTAACATGTGTAGGTGGCATCAAAGGAGTCCTGTACTTTCTTCTACTCTACCCCCCGAGGCTTGGCCTCATCCCCCTTTGTGATTAAGTCCAGGAAGCTGGGGAATGTCAAGGCTGGTAAGCCTAGATTGTTTCATAAAGTGCTTTTTATGGAGACTTGGAGAAAATGTTTCAAATGTCTGTCCTCTCTTTAAAAAATAAAAAAATAAAATTTAAAAGCCCAGTGTGGAGAGTTTTGCTTGACTCTCCAGACACACACTCAGTGGGGATTAAGTGAGCAGGAAAGTAGGTGGGAAGGAAGGACTGGACCATGTTGGTGGAGCACCCTGGGTGCATGGCTCCTGTCCCTTTGCTGGTGCAGGGACTGTGCGGGCTAGCTTGTGGGAACTTGAAGAAGTTACTTGGCTTTTCTTCCACAACATGGAAGGTGTCCAGAGCAAAGCAGGGCATCAAGACAGCTGTATGTGTCCAGTGGCTCTGCCACCTGCCCTCAGCATGGGCTGTGTTCTGTGCTCTGGCAGCCGGTGGGGCAGAGCGGCTAATCTTTGCCTAGTGCAGCCACTGAATGTTGGCTTTTCTCCTTGCTAAGGGAGTGGCTGTCATAAGATGGGGAAAGAAGGGAAGAAGGACAAGGTGTGTGATGCACAGTCCTGAATTCAGAGGGTATAAGGGGTAGAGATGCCAGAAAGGAGCAGGGACGTATGCAGAGACCATAGACTGTCCCTCTCCTGCAAGTGCAAAAGAGGAATGACTAGGAAATCTGACTCTGTACAAGGAGTGACTAATGGACTTCTGCAAGTTATTTAAATCCACAGGTAAGTTCCTCCGTCTGGAAACTGGGAATAATGACTACTTGTCTCTTAAGATTGCAGTGAAAATTGAACATATATTTATAAAAAGTGCCTGGCACATTGCAAGTGTTCAAAAAATAATAACTACCACTTGGATGATGACAATAGTGACTACTACTACACTATCACTGATGACAGTAGAATGTCGGAGCAGAATGGCCCTAGATGGTTTTAGCCACGTTAAAGTTTTCTCTAGCCCACAACACCCTCAGGGGAGGCAAGTAGTTCTAGAGTGAAATACCCAAACCTTGAGTTGGGGGGCAGGAAAGAGAGAAAGCTGCATACTCACTCAAGCAAATTGTTTGCCTGCCCAAGGATCGCTCATCATTTTGGAAAATCACTTCATGAATGGCAGTATTGCTCATGACAGTTGACTGACCAACTTGAAACACCAATTCAGTCTGTATTTTGTAAATGTCACATTTATGGGGATTCTACACAGGCTGAAGCCCCTGACTACTTGATCATGTCTTCTGGTGTAGCTGTGCATGTTGTTACATGTTATAGTTTATGTTGTTTTATTATGAATTAGTTTCATTTACATTACAGCCAAGACATTATTTTATTGTTTTTTAAAAAGTACTTTATTGAGATATAATTCACACACCATACAATTTACCCACTTAAAAGTATGCAACTCAATGGTTTTTAGTATAGTCACGGTTATGCATCCATTACCACATCGGTTTTAGAATACTTTCATTACACCCTTCAAAAAAATCCTGCTCGGCCGGGCACGGTGGCTCACACCTGTATCCCAACACTTTGGGGGGCCGAGGTGGGCAGATTACCTGAGGTCAGGAGTTCAAGACCAGCCTGACCAACGTGGTGAAACCCCATCTCTACTAAAAATACAAAAATTAGCCGGGCTTGGTGGCAGGTGACTGTAACCCCAGCTACTTGGGAGGCTGAGGCAGGAGAATTGCTTGAACCCAGGAGGCGGAGGTTGCAGTGAGCTGAGATCTCGCCATTGCACTCCAGCCTGGGGAACAAGAGTGAGACTCCATCTCAAAAAAAAAAAAAAATCCTGCTCTCCTTCGATTTCACCCCCTGTCCCTCCATCCCCCAACTCTAGGCAACAACTAGTCTACTTTCCATCTCTATGGATCTGCCTGTTCTGGATATTTCATATAAATTGAACCACACGGTATATTGTTCTTTGTGACTGGTTTCATTCACTCAACATAATGTTTTCAAGAGTCTTCTATGTTGTAGCATGTATCAATATTTCATTCATTTTTATTGCTGAATAATATTCCACTGTATGAATAGACTATATGTATCCATCATCCAGTTGATAATGTTTGGGCGTTTCCACTTTTTAGCTATTATGAGTAATGCCACTACAAACATTTGTGTACAAGTTTTTATGTAGATATTATTGCTTTTTTAAGAAAAGCAAGTACTAGGCCAGGTAGAGTGGCTCATGCCTGTAATCTCAGTACTTTGGGAGACCAAGGTGGGAGGATCACTTGAGCTCAGAAGTTTGAGACCAGCCTGGACAACATGGCAAAATCCCATTTCCAGAAAAAATAAAAATTAGCCAGGCATGGTGGTGTGCAGCTGTAGTCTCAGCTACTTGGAAGGCTGAGGTGGGAGGATTGCTTGAGCCCAGGAAGTTGAGGCTACAGTTAGCCATGATCTTGCCACTACACTCCAGCCTGGCCAACAGAGTGAGACCCTGTCTCAGAAAAACAAAACAAAACAAACAAACAAACAAAAACCCAAGTACTATACGTAAGATTAGTTTTCAGGCCGGGCGTGATGGCTCACGCCTGTTATACAAGCACTTTGGGAGGCCGAGGAGGGCAGATCATGAGGTCAGATCAAGAGGTCAAGACCAGGCTGGCCAACATAGTGAAACCCTGTCTCTATTAAAAATACAAAAACTAGCCAGGTGTGGTGGTACGCAACTGTAGTCCCAGCTACTCGGGAGGTTAAGGCAGAAGAATCGCTTGAACCTGGGAGGGAGAGGTTTCAGTGAACCAAGATCATGCCACTGCAGTCCAGCCCGGGCGACATAGTGAGACTCCATCTCAAAAAAAAAAAAAAAAAAAAAGAAAAAGAAAAAAAATCAATGATTTTTTTCAGGGTAGTAAAGAAGACCTTACAAGATATTTGTCATAAAAAGGGGCCTTGGGTCTGACGGGACTGAAAACGGCTACTTTAGCAGAAAGAAAACAAGCTTTGACTTCAGAAAAACCAAAGATTGAGCTCTCACTCTGCTACATACTGACAGTAATTTTGAGGAAGTTACTTAAACGCTCTGAGTCCCAATTGGCTCATCTCTAAAAACAGGAAAATTAATATCTACATCTCAAGACCATTTGGAGGATTCACAAGATAACATGAGGAACATCCAGCACACTGTATGTACTCAGCAAATGTGGTTCTGTTTCTCCAGCCACTTGATTTTGCATCTTCTCAGTGCCTTGCATAGATAAATAACTATTGAACTTGAATTGGGAAGAGAGCATAGTCACTTCACTTGCTGGCCAGTACAGCTCTTCCAGGTAAAAGACCTCTGCTAACTTCTTCCCATTGTGTAGACGGGAGATGTTAATCTTCCCTAAAATTCATCTATATCCTCTCAGCTTCCAAAGACCTCCTCTGATCATTCTTTGTGGGATACCTGATTTGGTGATAGCATCATGGTTCCCATGTCCCTTCCTGTGATACAAACCAGGCTCTGTCCACCCAGCAGATGATGAGTAGGTTTTCGCAATATATTTAGGAGTGGAAGTCCTCCCTTCTCAGACTATACTTGCTTTTCCCTTCTCTGACTCTGTACAGGTCCTGCTGTGTCTTTCTTAACCTGCAGCAATGTACAAAAAGAACATTTTGATGTGTCAATATGTAAGTGTACTACTTTTGATTACCAACGAAGTAACACACCAAGCACATTCTGAGCCTCAGTTGCTTCCATTCTCCATCCTGTACAGATGACACAGGATCCAAGGGTCAGAGTTGTGGCAAACATACTCCTTGTACTCAATACATGGATATGTTATTAAAGTGGAAGATATAAAAGGTTTTTTTAGGTTACATCTAAGTGTGTGATGCATGAAAACAATTCAGTCAAAAAACTCTATTCTTGCACCAGAGACTCCATTCTTTGACCTATGCAGCCAGCTGAAGGTCCCTGTAGCTCTGTTGACCATCTGCAAACATGGAAAAGCTTGGGTTTAGGCCACAACTATAGGGATCTGAGCATTCTGAATTGGGACTGCTTAGGTTGTATATGTGTGTGTGTGTGTGTATATATATTTATGTATATGTATATATAGCTTAATGTAGACCCAGCATGCCCCAGTATTTAGGACATTTTTCTCATCCACACTCATATTGAAGCCTGGAAATGAGCCATGCACACTCTCTCTGCTCCCATTCAGACAGCAAAATTGAGCCACTCTGCTGGAGAAGTCCATCTTTCCTCCCAGCCCATAGGCCAAAGGGGCAACTCTAAACCTTCTCCCCTAAATGACTGGCATGAACATCTGACCCACAGGGGATCAGTCAGGTTCCTTCTCCAGATAATTTGGAAAAGTTGAGAAGAGCTAGTTCAGGGGCTGGCAAACTATTGCCCATTGGCCAATTCTGGCAATGCTTGCTAGTTTAATAAAGTCTGTGACTGTTGATAGTCACAGCAGATATTTTATGGATCCAGGAAGCATAAAATATTTACTATCTGACTCTTTACAGACAAAGCTTTCCAACCCCAGAGCAAGAAGTTTACAGAGACTTGGAGGCTGAGATCACCATTTGCAGGCAGGAGGGCTGTGGTATGCCCTCAGAACAGAAGAAACTGTGCTCAGAGACATGGAAGTGAGAGAGAGAGAGAGCATGAAGCAGCGACTGCTAGGAGAAGCAGAAAAGAACCAAGCATTTCAAAGAAAGGGCAGAAAGGGCCGGACAACCTTCCAGTGTCCGTGAAACACATAAACCTTGCTGTGCTCCGTATCTGTGACTGTCCCATGTATACAATAAACTCTTTTTACCTAAACTAGTTTAAATGTATTCCTGTTTTTTTCAACAAAGGATTCCTGAAAAAATCAGCCATAGGGGCCATTATGTGACTGCAATAGGCCTGAACCAGTTAAGGTCTTTGAGTCCACTGCTGATTCCCTTGATGAGTTCCAGAGGGAGTTAAGCTTAGAGAACAATGGTAGGCAATAAAAGGTACTTGTTTCTAGGGACCTTTGGCTCTTAATCCATGGGTTCCCTGATCTTGGTGACTCATGCTTGTCCACATTTGAGTGAAAAGGGCCACTGCTGACCTTTAGCCTAAGGTCTGGACAAAGCAGACTGCACCCTCTTCCTCTGGGGCAGCAGCAAGCATCCAAGAGAGACTTTCAGCAGAGGCTGCCTCTGGCCTCCCCAGCAGTCTGTCTGATGAGGAGTGTGCAGAAAATGGAGACTGAAGAATAAATCAAAAGGAACATGGGAAGATGAGTGTATCATTAGTTGGTTGAAGTTCCATGATAGTGGTATTTCTGTTTTCATGCTTTGGTTCTTTTTTAGGGAAAACAGTATGTTCTTATGGTGCCCATGCTCGGGAAATGCATCATAACCCTCACTTATATCACATAATATAGGAAAAAACCATGACAACAATTTTACAAAGTAATAAAATCACAGTGCTATACAGTGAGTAAATGGGAAGCTGGTCCGATAGCTAAGACACTGATGAGAATAATTAAAATGATCAAAATCTTCTTTTCTCACAAAACCAGAAGCCAGAAAAGAACATTTTAATAATTCCAACTCTTAATACATAAACATTTTAAAATATGGTCGTAAAGATAGTTAAAATATAAGTGACAAACTGGGAAAAATATTTGCAACTTACATTAGAGAAACTGGCCACCTCATTATTTAAGTGCATAGTGTTACTATTTTCCTCATCCTAGTGGAGTGACTTTCTTCCTACCTGTGAACAAATCACTATTAACTTTTCAAATTAATCACTACAGTGTTTAGGTATGATTTTAAATCTGGGAAGAAACTGCAAATACTGGTAGAGGCAAGCTAGTAAAAGAGAGATTTAAATTTGTCATTGAGAAGAGATTACCATGGGAACTTCAAATTAAGATGATGAACTGAGCAGATGTGGGAAGCCCTCCCTCCCATCCTAACACTTAACACCAAAAATCTAGGAGCCAGAAAGAGATTGTTCTATCCATGTATGTGTACAGTAAAAAAACTTTCTCCTTGGGCTGGAGATTTATCCACAATATGGGACTGCCTCCATGAACAAAGTGACAGGCACAAGATTCTCATGAAGATGAAGTCACAAACAAAGATTATAAAGCAACAAGGAAACCCTCCTGCCAGTGATAATAAAGCATTCTGAATGGTACTTAAAATAAATATGTTAAAATAAGTAAATATTAAAAAAGAAAAAAGAATCCACAAGACAAAAAAAGAAATCTATTTTAAAAGAACAGGTATTTTTTTAGAGTCAGAAATATTGCAGTGGAGGAAAGGTAGCTGAAAATTCTTTACAATGCCTTGCTTTGAAAGGCAGTCTGGGTTGGCCTTGCAACCTGTTTTGATCAATGGAATGTGGCAATAGTGATGTGGTGCAATTTATGAGGGTGGGCCTATATACAGCCTCCATATTTGTCTCTTAGAAGGCTTCGGCTTGGAAATATTAAATATTAAAACAATATTAAATAACACTTGTTAAGGCATTTACGGACTTTATGGAGGGGGTGTGCTCTATAGGTATAGGAAGCTCTGTAATGGAATTCTGGTGTGGGGAAGAGATTGGGCTCAACTCTGAAGTCCAAGGAGCAAGATGATGTCAGTGAATAAAAATTTACTAAACTAAGACATAAGGGGGTAACGAAGATTCTGACTAACTTGACCTAACAGGATTCCTTGCTGAAGGCAGGCCAGGATGATCAGACATTATCTGAGGGATGGTGAAGGCTGAAGAACCAGTCAGATATTGAGAGTGATCAGATATTCAGAAAGGAGTAAGGGACGGTCTTGCTAAACTGACTTAGCAAGGCTCTTGCTAAAAGTGAATTTTACAAAAAGTGTATAGATGAGCCTATGAGAAGTTTTAGGAGCCTGTCAAAAGTTTGGTCAAGCAAAGAATCTGTCAGAATCCAGCTACCATGCTATGAGAATCCCAGGTGAGCCACATGGAGGGTAACTGGGCCATTTTGCTGGACAGCTCCAGCTGAGCTCCTGGCTGACAGACAGCACCACCTGCGAGCCAGGTGAGGGAGGCCATTCTCCCAAGGCCATTTAGGCCCAATCAAAGTGATGCCACAAGCAGCAGCAATAAGCCTCCCCTGCTGAGTCTGGGCCAAATTACAGCCTTGTGAGCAAGTAAATGACTGCTGTTCTCTACGCTGTGTTATCCAGCAATCAATAATGGAAGAGACCACTGCATAGAAGCTACAGTTCGGGTGAAGAGATGGGACATACCTCGGTGCCAAGTTTCTTTTGGGCAAACTCTGAGGCAGATACCAGGCAGGCTTTGTTGGAAGGGAGCCATAGATGGAACAGAGAGCAAGACACACATGGTGTTGAGGAGAGAAATGTCTGGCAATAAGGAGCCAGACCTGAAAATGAGTTTTAAGTCATCCTGTAAGCAAGAAAAAATTTCAATGTTTGCTGTTTCAAAACAGGAAGCTTTATCATTTTAAGTAATTAACTTTAATTAACTTGGATCTGGGTTTTTTATTTGAATCTTCACTTGTATTACATGCTGTTTATTGTCAAAAAATCATTGAAAACATATTCTGTTAAATAAAAAGAATGTCTTTGCAGATCATTTACTAATTAGTAAGTCATATGCACTATGTTTGCTTCTCTTGGTTACTATTCCTTAAAACTCTGGCTCCCAGGCCACAAACCTCAAGTCTTCTATTTTCAGTTTAGTGCCAACTATCTGCTGTCAGCAGCTGTCCCAGACTGCCCCTGAAAAGTGCCTGTCACTGGGTGGGCTATCAGTAAAAATTTAGACTATTGAACCTCATTGACTTCTTGAATGAGTATAATGTGAGTTACTACTGTCCTAAGGGATTTCAGGGGGCCAATTCTTTTCTTGTGGACCAGCTAGAAATAAACTGGCCATTTAAAATGGCTCTGTAAACTGAGATCACTTGTGAGAAAGAGTTAACACCAACCCTAAAGTGCCCAACTTCTGTGCTTAGAGAACTGTGAAACAATATGTACTAATAGAATGGAGTAGAATTCATGCTGGCAAATGCTTTCCTTCTTTTTTTATTTTTAAAATTTTATTTGTTTGTTTGTTTGTTTGACATGGAGTCTCTCTCTGTCGCCCAGGCTGGAGTGCAGTGGCACGATCTCGGCTCACTGCAACCTGTGCCTTCTGGGTTCAAGCAATTCTCCTGCCTCAGCCTCCCTAATAGCTGGGATTACAAGCACTCACTACCACGCCTGGCTAATTTTTGTATTTTAGTAGAGAGAGGGTTTCACCACGTTGGCCAGGCTGGTATTGAACTCCTGACCTTAAGCAATCTACCCACCTCGGCTTCCCAAAGTGCTGGGATTTATAGATGTGAGCCACCGCGCCAGGCCTCTTTTTTAAAAAAATCCTTGTCAACAGCTTTACTGAGGTAGAGTTTATATAACATAACATTCACCCACTTTAAATATAGTTTGATGAATTTTAGTAAATTCATCTAATTTGCAAGCACCACCACCCAGTTTTTTTTTTTTTTTAACACTTCCATCACCCAAAAAGTTCCATCCTGCCTGTTTTTTGTCAAAAAAGTAGATATCCCTGACGTCTTATGACCATGGATCTCCTTTCTGTCTGTGGAGTTTTGCCTTTTTTAGAAATTTCATATACATTGTAATCATATAGTAGGTGTCTTTGTGTCTGGCTTCTGGGGAAAATATTTTTTGCTCATTTTCTGTTACTTCTCTTATACTTCATCTTGCCTGGTCATATTCACTGGCAAATCATGGGAACTTGGCCACAGGCAGGAGCGTGGAAGCTGGAGATCAGAGTTAGGATCCTGAGTCTGCCACTCTCTGCCTGTGGACCGTGAGCAAGTCACGGTTCTGAACTCCATTTCTCTGCCAGGAGCATTAGGGTCATGCTGCCTCAGTCTAGGAAGAACTCAAATTTAAAAGATCCATCAGCTGTTCCCACAACAGTTGATATAATACGATATGGTTCCTTACCAATTGGTAATAACCACTGTCCAGAACACTTGCAGGCTGCCTCCCCTACCAGCCGAGCAAACTCAGCCTCTCCATTAGGACCCCTTAGATCTTTCTGTAATCTAGACACCAGCCCCATCCCCCTTAAAGGAATAAAGCCTGGTACAGCAGGGGGCCCGGGCACCTCCCTTAGCCCCCTGCACTGTGTTAGTGTCCTTTCTGATTGTTTAGTGCCCACATCACACCCAATGTGAAATATTAGGAATAGATCCTCTGTTGACAGGAGGCAGGAGGATGGAATAAGAAAGTGGAGGTGAGGGGAATTTGAGGCTGGGACTTTGAAAGAAAGGACTATAATCAGACTGGAACCAAAGTGCTAAAACGTATTCAGAACAAAACCAAAGTCTTACATTTAGGTTTAAAAAAGAAGGGCACAGTAATAGAGTAGGGTGACTTGGTGGTCAGAGACCTGGAGATTATGGCCAATGACAACTCTCTGTGGGCTCTCAATAATATGGCAGAACATTCACTAAGAGGTGAATAACATACCAAATATTTACTTACCTGAAACACTTGGCCAGGGCCCTGTGAGCCCTAAGCTGGGCACCAGTGAATACAGGGCTCTACGTTCAGAGCATGGAAGGAAACTACTCGGCCGGTCTGGGGCTGCAAGTACACCTGAGTCTCGCCTCAATGTTTGTGTAGTAACTAAGTAGCACAAAGAACTCTCCCCATCCCTGTCCAATCAGACTGAGCTAGAGTATTGACTGAAGGTCCCCAGCAGAAGGACCTAATGGCTAGAAACCCACTAGAGTGTCCTGGGGACCACTTGGTGCTATTAAGAGACCCATGTGTGTTTAACTCAAGAAAAGGAAGAATAAGGAGATAAAAGACAGGTATCCTTAAATGTCTGTAAATCTGTGAAGTGAGGGAAGCTTCAGCCAAATCTCTGTGGCTTACATTGGAGCACTGCAGGGCATAGATTTTATTGAAGGCAATTTTCCCTGAGTCAGAGCTCTCTAAAGATGGAGTGGGATGCCTCAGGAGGAGCGGACTTTTTCCTTGGTATTTGGGTCAGAGGCTGGACACACCACTGTCAGAAATAATTAGAGGCAGCATTCCCATGGGGAGCATGTTAAGGAGGAATGCTTGTTCTCCTCTCCTCAAATTTCCACAAAAGGGAGGCTATTTCCATTCCATACCCCAAAAGGAGAAATCTGGACTAAATAATTGCCATTTTTCTTCAGATGCACATGTGTCTCCTCTCACCTTCTCACTGGTGAATTTAGTGATTTTATAAATTGGTGAATTTAGAAAAAGGGGCTATATTAGTCTGCTTGGGCTGCCACAGCAAAATACCACAGACTGGGTGGCTTAATCAACAGAAATTGATTTTCTCACAGTTCTGGAGGCTAAAATGATCAAGATGCCATCATGGTTGGTTTCTGGTGAGACCTCGTTTCCTGACTTGAAGACAGCCACATTCCCGCTGTGAGCTTACATAACCTTCCATCTATGCACACAGGGAGAGGACTCAATCTCTGTTCTTGCCTCCTCTTCCTATAGGGACACCAATCCCATCAGATTAGGGCCCCATCCTTATGACATCATTTAATCTTAATTACCTCCCTAAAGGCCCTGTCTCCAACTACAGCCATATTGGGGGTTAGAACTTCAACATATGAATTGTGAGGGGATGAGTATGCTGACTCTATAGCTCTGCCTATCCCGAGGTGCACTCTGGCCTCTTCTGTACCACATGATAAGCTTAGCCTCTTCCTATGATGGAGATGCCTGTGGCTGCTTAGCTCTTCCTGTGGCTTGTGGGTACATTTTGTTTGGAAATCAGAAAATATTAGGAAGCCTATGATGCTCACATATTAGCCATATCCTCTTTTCTAGCTTTTATTAGTGATAAAGCTAGTATTTTGATTTTTCACCTAGCTCTGTGTTGTATATCTCAATTGGGGAAAAGGGGGTGTTATTTAATGAATTCCCTAAAACAAACAGGGGAAGAAGCTGGAAACATGAGCTCCTTCTAAGATCGTACCCTCTTTCAGTCCTGTGCTGTATTTCCTTCTGTCTATGTCTGAATAGAAGGCCCAAAGAGCTTGGCTTTT
This sequence comes from Mandrillus leucophaeus, assembly GCF_000951045.1. Taxonomy (NCBI): domain Eukaryota; kingdom Metazoa; phylum Chordata; class Mammalia; order Primates; family Cercopithecidae; genus Mandrillus; species Mandrillus leucophaeus. The sequence continues at coordinate 1,167,175 of NW_012108253.1, read as the reverse complement.
AGATACAAAACAAGTTCATGCTTGGAATGAAACTGTTACCCATGGGTTACTCTGCCATTCCTTTTAAATTTAGCATAGAGGTATTTGGCAACTGGATTTGCCAAATTTCTATCAAGGAAATATTAGTCCACATAATGTCAGCAAAACAACTTGAAATCTCTCCAGGTAAATATTGATGAATCTCTGAGCTTTCTGAAAATGCAAACATCTCAGCAGTTGCTTATAGCCTCATGAAATGCATTCTGTTCAACATAGAGGCAGCTATCCCCAGGAAACAAGTGAACCCTTGTTTGTTCTGTTTATCTGAGGAATTTATTAAGTTGGACTCTCCCATGAAAGTTTGGGTAGACACCTAGAAAAATATTAACCTTTCTCTGAAAAGAGGCTCAACTCTTGGCATGCTTCACACAAATGCATTCATTCTTGGGAAAATACCAGTTTAAATCAGGCACAAAAGGTCAGAATGCTAGAGCCCTCCTGTGTATGCCCCAACTTTTTTCTTTCCTTGGAAGTGTCCTCTTCAGTCCCAAGCAGAAAACTTGAACCCCTCCTGGGCACTTACTGCTGGCTCTAAACATTAATAGGCATACAGGCAATACCATGCCCTAAAGCCACTCACCTTTTTCTACGTAGAAAACTCCAGTTACCAAGCATAAGCCTTGGCTGGCATTTAAATGTGCATCAGCAGATATCATACTAGGCAAGGCTTTGTGTGCGAAGGACTTCCAGTTTGAATGAGGTAGAAACTGGAAGAAAACAAGCAACCCAGTGAAATCCTGTTGACCTTCACTCTCAACCACTAGGATTTAAAGAATGGAGTAGTTTGTTCTGCTTAATCCTTAAAAAGATCCTCCATAGGATCTTTCATAAGGATCTTTAAAAGATCCTTCATGATTAGGGAAGGTACAATCCCTAACGCATATGTCTTTGGTGCTCTCTTAACTTGTCCAAGTGCTCGCATGTGCCCAATGCCATGACTGGGCAATTGGAAGCAGATGATACAAGTCAGCTTTATCCTTCCTCACAACCTTCCATAGATGTCAAGAAAAGGATACAAGACAGCTAGTCGGGAAGCCTGGGTGACCTTAGGCATCCCATCTTTCTGGGTCTTGTTTTTCTCAACATGCTAGATCAGTGTTTCCCAAATTTTATAGATGATTAAAATCTCCTAGATGGCTTTTTAAAATACAGATTCCAGGCCCTTGCTCTAGGAATATTAATCCATCAGATCTTGGATAGCAAATCGGAATCTTTATATTGTATGAGCACCCCTAACCCAAATTAGACTACCCTTAACCCAAATTAGACTATGAGCAGGGAAGGTTTGGAAAACACTGAATTCAATGCTGTAAAACATCTTTTCCAGGATGGGCGCGGTGGATCACACCTGTAATCCCAGCACTTTGGGAGGCTGAGGCAAGCAGATCATGGGGTCCGGAGATCGAGACCATCCTGGTTAACACGGTGAAACCCCGTATCTACTCAAAATACACACAAAAAAAATATTAGCCGGGCATGGTGGCGGACGCCTGTAGTCCCAACTACTCAGGAGGCTGAGGCAGGAGAATGGCATGAACCCAGGAAGCGGAGACTGCAGTGAGCTGAGATCACGCCATTGCACTCCAGCCTGGGCGACAAAGCGAGATTCCATATCAAAAAAAAAAAAAAAAGAAAAAAGAAAAAATCCTTTCCAGATCTAGTGATGGAAGTTTTAGGTGGATCATCTTAATTTAGCATGACAGTTGCTGTCAGTGCATCTTTCTCCACCTTTACGCATTCAGAGGACTTAACTGTGGGCAGCTCCTTCCTAGTGGGGTTGTGGGGGAGGTTTGTAATTAGCAGAAGCCAAGTAGCTAATTAAATCCAGATTACCTGGTAAATTTGTACTTATTCCATCCTGCATGGTAATTCACCAGCTGACTTTATTTGAGTCTTCAAAGGTTTGCAGAAAATGTTTCAGCTTGTAATGATAATATCTCTGAAATTCCAAGACTGACAAACATAAGACACTTTCATTTGACAAGCAAAATTTTATAAATCACTTTCTTCTCCTTTGTCGTGTCTTTAGCCTCAGGCATCTACTCTATTCTCAAAAAGAATACCACGGATAGAAGAACTTGACAGAGTTGAAAAAAGAAAGGAAAGGACAGAAAGACAAAAAAAGAAGGATGAAAGAAAGAGAGAAAGAAAGAAAAAGAAAGAAAAGACAAAGAAAAGAAAGAAAGAAAGAAAGAGAGAGAGAAGGAAAGAAGCCACACCAAACCTGTTCATCACTATAATGATTGAGATTTACAAAAAATAAAGTTTCACACTTTTTAATTTAGCATCTACACAGAAAAACTGAAATTTTTACAAGGAGTCTTGACATTAAGAACTCAGTGACCTCTAACAATGTGGTGGATGAAGTATGCTGACTCACCCACTGTATTATATGTGTATACATATATATACACACACACACATATATATAAAGGGGAGTTTATTAAGTAGTATTAACTCACAATATCATGTCCCACAATTGTCTGCAAGCTGAGGAGCAAGGAAGCCAGTCTGAGTCCCAAAGCTGAAGAACTTGGAGTCCGATGTTTGAGGGCAGGAACCTTCCAGCACAGGAGAAAGATGTAAACTGGGAGGCTAAGCCAATCTAGCCTGTTCACATTTTTCTGCCTATTTTTATATTGTGGCCGCACTGGCAGCTGATTAGATGGTGCCCACCCAGATTAATGGTGGGTCTGCCTTTCCTAGCCCACTGACTCAAATGTTAATCTCCTCTGGCAATACCCTCATAGACACATCCAGGATCAATACTTTGCATCCTTCGATCCAATCAAGTTGACACTCAGTATTAACCATCACACCCAGTCACTGAAGAAACACTGAAAATGTTTGATAGACTATTTTCAAACTCAAAAATGCTCTGATGCACGGACCATTTGGTAAAAGATATTAAGGGTCTCAGCTAAGTGAAAATAGAAATGCAGAGAGGTAAGTGTAGGCTGGATCTAGTTTCTGCTTTGAAAATATTTAGCAAATCAGGTGAATTTGTCCTTCAAATTTCACAGCATCAAGAGACAAAGCCTAAGGAGGAGTCCTATCAATGTTAGTGAAATCTAGAAATAATAAAGCCCAAGTGACTTCATTAAAAAATATCTATTCCAAACTGCAGTGCAGATGGAAGAGAAAAATCACCTAACATAAGAATTTCTAACCACAAATTGGCCCTCATACATATTTGCTGCCTGAATTCATTCTAACTGGGTGTTAAACACAACAAAACAAAAAAACCTCAGTCTATGAATTTGGCTTAAAGTTGCCTTGGGCAGATAATGCCATAGACATCTGGTATAAGCTAATGCAAATCCTCTCTGGAGAAATTCAGCCTAGGCTTTAAAGTATTCCCATAGATATAGTTCCAAGACTTATGAATGTATACAGTCAAAATTATAAAAATAACATAAGAAAATATGTCACTATTAGTGAGATCTAGCAGGAATAACACACAGTAGAATCAGACTTCAGAGATGGGAAAAATGAGAAGTAGAAGGTTCAATAGTTAATTTTAATCAGTTCAAATCAGTAAAAGATGGAAAATATGAGAGAAGAAGAAACTACGAGACATAATCAAACATATTTAAAAAAGAACAAAATATACAATGTTAAAAACTTAAATGATGACTTTAACAATTGATTAAATACAGCTGCACTGAGCATCAGTGAATTAAAAGATGGATCTGAAAAAATTATGCAATATGCAGCACAAAGAAACAAAGTGGCAGAAAATATGAATAGTAATGAAGAGGAGGAGACTTAGAGTGAGAAGGATTTATATATTTCTAATTAGAATCCCAGGAGAAAAGCGGAGAGAGATGGTTAGGGGGAGGGAAGGAGTGGAGAGAGAGAGAAATTAAAGAGTTAATGGCTAAGACTTTTCTAGAGCTAATGAGAGATATCAAATCACAGATTCAAGTAGCCCCATGAATTTTAAGCAGGATAAAAAAAAATCTCTAGACATATTGTACTAAAACCACAGAACTCTAAAGACAGAGAAAAATCCTTACAGCAACCAGAGCAAAACAACGGAGACCTATAAGGGAATTACATAAAGACAAACAGCTGACTTGTCAACAGCAGCAAAGGAATTCAGAAGGTCCTGAGGGAAAGATAATCTCAGCGTTCTAAGAGAAAGTAGCTGTCAACACAAAAATCAATATCTGACAACGTTTTTTTTTTTTGTCAAGAGCAATGGTGAAATAAAGACATTTTCAGACAGATGATGACTTTTCCTCCAACAGGCCTCGAATAAAGGGGATTTTAAAGGATGCACTTTTGGAAGAATAACAGTAATCCCAGATGGAATTTCTGAAATGCAAGAAGAATTAGATGAGCAAAAACAAAGACAAATATGCGGGAAAATCTAAACAAATATTACTAGATGAAAAAATAATGGTAATATTTTGTGGATTTAAAATACACTTAAAATACATAATAACAATAGTATGTAAGTTGGAATGGGGTGGACAGTTCTGAAATATCTTAAGGTTTTAACGTTATGTGCAAGGGCTGTAAATGTATTAATTTTTACTTTAAAAGTCATGTATGCATGTTGATACTTCTAGGATTAAAAAAACTGAAACAGAAGATGAATGTATAATTTCCAAGTTAATAAATAAGAAAAACCAAATGAAAGAAAAAAGTTTATCAAGCAAAAAGCAGAGAGGACAGAAGGGAAAAATAAACATACAGAAGGCAGGAAAAATAACATGAAGTAAATCCAAATATATCAGTAATTACGATAAGTAAAAATAGCTACATATTCTATGGATACAATCTAAAACAGGCAAGATGATGAATGTAAATGGATAAAAATAGCTAGATGAAGCAAATACTACAAAAGAAAGTGGATGCACCTATAATAATATTAGGTAAAATAAACTTTAATAGAGCAAAAATGTTTACAAGAGATAAAAGGTCACTACACAATAATAAAAGGAATCCGTTCACCAAGAACAGATAACTTTTAATCAATATTCACTCAGTCACAGAGTCTCAAAATACATAAAACAAAAAAATGCAAATAATGACAAGAAGAACCAGACAGATCCACCAACAGAACAGAAGACTTAAACATATCTCTTCATAATCTTTAAATCAAGCAGGCAAAAAATCAGTAAGGATATAGAAGTTTAAACAATGTAACTAGCATACCTGATGTGATGAACATACATAGGACACTACATCCCCAGATGGAGAAATTCATATTTTTTTCAAGCACACACTAAAAATTTATGAATATTTACTTTATAAAGGCCCATAAAGCAATCCTCAACAAATTTCAAAAGATGGCTGCTATAGATCACGTTCTCCACCTACAATGCAATTAGATTTAAAAATCAATAACAAAATAGTTACATAAACCGTGTGTATTTAGAATTTAGGAACTTTTTTTTTTTTTTTTGAGATGGAGTCTTGCTCTATCTCCCAGGCTGGAGTGCAGTGGCACGATCTCGGCTCACTGCAAGCTCCGCCTCCCGGGTTCATGCCATTCTCCTGCCTCAGCCTCCTGAGTAGCTGGGACTACAGGAGCCCACCACTGCGCCCGGCTAATTTTTTGTATTTTTAGTAGAGACGGGGTTTCACCGTGGTCTCGATTTCCTGACCTTGTGATCCGCCCGCCTCAGCCTCCCAAAGTGCTGGGATTACAGGCATGAGCCACCTTGCCCGGCCTAGAATTTAGGAACATTTTAACTCATGGGCCAAGGGAAATCACAGTAGGAATCAGAAGAAAATTATAATTAAACAAAACTCATAGGATGTGTCTTAAGTCTTACTTGGAAGGAAATTTATAGCTTTGAAATGATTGTATTTTAAAAAGCTGCAAATTAGCAAGTTAAGTGAACATGTATTTAAGTTAAAAAAGAAATGGTTATTACTGTATCAATATTTCATGAACAAAATTTACAAACTATTTGGGAATTAAATATAGTAATGTCCTTATTCTGTGTAGACACCTAGATTTGGCTATGCCTACCATTTGTTTAGTAAGTACTATGTATCAGACTTGGTGCTGAGATAAACCTGTATGTAATTTAGGAATGTAGACCCAGAAGGGGAAAAATAGGAAGAAAATAAATTTTAAAAGCTATACTATGCATTTGTATTATTAAGTTTGTAAGAAGATGGCTGTCTAAGTGGCTGGAAAAATACTTAGTTTCAACTTACTTTAAGAGACGTAGAGCTTTTAAAGAACTGGTTTTGTGCTTTAGTATAAGTTACAAATGTCTTCTTTCATAATTTAGTGTATCAACTCATTAAGAAAAGGTGGTATCATTGGTGTAATATAGAATACTAAGTAGCCACTGTTTGCAAGACACTGTGCCAGATGCTATGTTCTGTTGGGTAGGAAGGGAAGAGAGGACAAGAAATTTTGAAGAGCCACTTAAGTATGATAGGCTTTTAACTTTAACACTCAGCCTACCTCTTCAAAAATCCCAAATTAACCCAAACAACCACCCATAAAATCACTATTAACTACTACGTTAAACTATTCAAAGATTTTTATTTTTATTATTAATAATGGTGTAAAAAGGTATCTCTTCCACTGCTAAGAGCAGTATAAATCAGTAAATTCAGCTGGAGGCCACTTTTAACCTTATGTTACTAAAGACGTAAGATGTGAAACATTGTTTAGCCCAGCACTTGTGAGTTTAGAACTTTATCCTGAAGAAATAATTACTAGAGTGTGCAAACATTTAGCTGTAACAGCAGAGGTTTATGATTGTGAAAACCTAGGGACAATTAAAAAGTCTAAAAAGAGGATATTAGTTAAACAAATTATGATAATACCAGCATTAAAATAATATCATAGAAGACTAATGACATGCTTCGTAATACTAAGTGAAATGAGCAAGTTACAGAACAGTATAATCTACTTTTTGTGCATATAAAAAATTACTATAAGGACATAAACCCATAAGTTATTATTGCTGATTATCTCTAAGTGTCAAAATTATGGAAGAAGCTTTTCTTTCTTGTTTTGTAGTTTTTCTAATCTATATTGTTTAAATTACCTGTACTATTCATGTGATTGCAAAGGAAACAGTAAAATGTATATATTTTTAAAACATTAACTCTATTTCTAGTGTTTTCTTATTTTCTTATGAAAACCACTGTCCAATTTCTTTTGTTCTGCTTGCATGGCCCTTTGGAATTGACATGGCCTTAAACCAAGGCTGTCTCTTTGAATTCGAAGGTCTACTGTATAGTCTGTGAGGTGTCTACAATGCTTGAATGTTCAACAACATTGGAAGATGAGTACTGTTTATATTTCCAGTTAGAAATATCATTCTGAATTTGTAAAAAGATGCAGATATTTTAGCTTAGAATTGAATAGATGCATCAGGGTTAATTAGCAATGCTTCAGATTATAGACCACTGCCGCTTCTTGTGCAACTAACCATCAATTAGCTATGCTAATGAGAAAAGCAAGAAATGATTGCAGGAGAAAATGAAATCAGTACGGAAAAAAGAAAAACAACTGATTTTGCTCGCTAGTTTCAGCCATCAATTGTCAAAACTTACCAGGATGACATGTAAGTATAAATTCTAACCTCTTCTTGGAAGAGACAGTATATTAATAAGAAAGTAATGTTAATTCTCTTGAAATTTTTTCCTTTTCTTGATTATCCTTCAGAGACACAATACCTAATTAATAAAATGACCAGAATATGAGCAGCAGGAAACTTATAGACAGAAGGTTAGTCAGAGGTTCTAATGTAATCCCTAGGGGAACTCTTAAAAAAAAAAAAAATCAATGTAGAGGTCTTACTCCAAACTATTAAAATCAGAATCTCTGTGGAAAGTGCTAATTAATCCATAAGATGCATAATGTATTTCAACTTGATTCCAACTGCTGAATATTTGCTTTGCACTGAGTTCTCCTTTTGGACAGGAAGGGACTCTGATAAACCACCTCTGGTTCCTTCATCCCCATCTCCATCACTCCAGTTTAAGCAGGAAAACTTCTCCAATGAGACAGTCTTACAGGTGTCTCCTTCCTGATACATGATCCTTAAATACCTTCCTACTGGCTCTCTTCTCTGTTAAGGGCTTGGATGATTTTCTAAAAGGGAAACCTTTATATGAGAGAATGCAGGATACCTAAGCAGTATCTACCTACCTAGTGCCATGATAAATATTTGGACGCAAAGAAAACAGGAAATAAATTATCGAGTGGAGATTGCAGCTCCCCAGAGAGCTCCAGATGACAGGCTCCTGGAAAGTGTTCCAAGATCTGTTTGTTCTCCAGTCCTGAGAACAATAATCTTTGTGGCTGTACTTTTCTTCTTCTTTCCCTACATTTCACTTTCACAACTTTAAAAAGTTACAATAGCTTGCATTATATGCCTACTGCCTAAAGTTTTAAAACAAAAGATTTACAAATATCAAAATTAAAATCATCTGTGAGCCTCCCTCTTCACCACTCCACAGAAATATATCATTAATGTCATTAGTGTATATCTTCCATGTTTTCTATGTGTAGAAACATGGATTTTATTTTACAGAATTGAGTCGTCATATATGTACACTTTTAAAACTTGCTTTTTAATCTTAACGTTATGTTTTGAGAATTTTTCTGGATCATCAAGCTTCAAAATCGAGATTTTTGTGTATGCAGCAAAGCCCATCATAGAGATTTACTATCATTTATTTAACCATCCCTCCACATTAGATCTTGATTATTACTTCTGAAATCTGCTTTGTTTTATCTTTTTCCACTACTTATCAGAAAACAAGATCAGCCCTGGTGAGTTCATACCAATTACTTTTTGTAACTGGTGCTTGACATTGTATCCAATAATTTCCCAAAGTCACAGATGATAATTATGGATACTGAACCCTTAACCCCTCCTATGCTACATATTCTTTTCTCCAATTTTTGTATCCAACACTTGTTTCATTGGTGATGATACTGCTTTTCCTTCTTTAGGCTAGGCCACACTCCTCAAAAATCCTGAAGTTTACTTCATCATCTTCCAAATATGTGTGTATGGAAGATTCATCATTTTAGTAGCTAACTTACACTGAATGTTACTGTATATACTGTGACAATAGGTTTATGCGATTTTTTATTTGACCTTAATGATAATAACACAGGGTAAATACTACTATTATTCCCATTTTACAGTCAAAGAAAGTGAGGCTTCTTTCGAGTAACTTGCCCAATATCACACACGACTAGTAAGAGGCAAAGCTGGGCCCCGAACCCAGAACTATTTTCTTCTGAACAATTTTTTTTTTCATTATTATTAACTAAAGTCCATATTTATTCAAATTTTCTTAATTGTTACCTAATGGCCTTTTTCTGTTCCAGCATCATGTCCAGGATAAAACATTACATTTCTTTGTCATGATCCATTAGGTTCCTCTTGGCTATGACAATCTCTTAGATTTTACTTGTTTTCTCTAATAGAGTCATCCCTCATCAACTACAACACCATAGCATCTATAATTCATTGGACATTGCTATGTATGGTTCTGGTCCTCACAGCAACCTTCCAAAACAGATGTTTTAATCCTCGTTTTACAGATAAGAAAATCGAGGCTTAGGGAGATGAGAACTAATGGTGCAGGTTACAAAGCTGGTAAATAATGGAACTCGGATCCCGACCCAGGACAATCTGACCATGAGTGTCATGTTCTTTTCACTACTCTGGTTTAGATGACTTATGTATGTGTGCTTTTTATAAATAATTCTGAATGCTAAAACCAGAATCAGGGTGCCGTAAAGAAGATCTACATCTGGTTCAACTTTCTTATCTAATATCCAAGCATTTTCTATAGATTATCCAACGAAAGGTTCTAAACATATAGTCAAAAGGTATCAGTGTAGTTTGTACACGTTTTCACAAAGCGTTGCCCAATTTTGAACAGTCCTGATTGTTAGAAAGCTCTGTGTTCCTCCAACTGATTTTTATCCTTTGGTCTTAATGTGGCTCTTAGGAGCCAAACATAATCATCTAAGCCTTCTACCTAAGTACCCTGCAGGCAGACACATCTCCCCCAGACTCTCTTTTCCTGGCAGAGTACGGCTTAGTTTATTTTTCCTCAGCATCCTAATGATGCTACTTTAAATCATAGTGACTTGCAGTATCCCTATTTAGTTACAAGTCCTTATAGTGCATTATAGTACAGCAATGTGTATGTCCTACACAATCAGGACTCAATAATTGCTGTTGACTTACTTCTTGCTTAAAGGGAACCACTTACCACCATCACCATCTCTTCTCACCTACCCTCCCCACACACTACATTTCTAAATCCTCAAGCCCAAAGGGCCCTAACACTGACACTTTCTGCAACCCTTTAAATGAGGCAGCTCTCCCTAGAAAACCCCTTGAGACACAAGTTTGGAAAGTGAGTCAAACGTAAGAGGGATGTCTTCTCTGAGTCTGACAAACAAGTTAAAGAGCAAAAGCAGTGAGCCGTGGACACCTGGAGACAGTTTCTTTCTTCCTGAATCTCCCACGCGCAGAGACAGACAGGATCTGCTAGGACAGCGCGCAGGGCGGGGCGGGGACAAGCGCGCCAGGAGCGGGGCGGGCTTCCAGCAGCTGGTTTTTGCTGAGGGCTGAGGGACGGCTCAGCGACGCCACGGCCAGCAGCGCTCGCGTCCTCCACAGCAACAGTTACTCAAAGCTAATCAGATAGCGAAAGAAGCAGGAGAGGGAGTCAAGAAATTCCGTGAAGGAGTCCTTACCAAAGTTGTCTAGGTCCTTCCGCGCCGGTGCCTGGTCTTCGTCGTCAACACCATGGACAGCGCCCGCGAACCTACTCCGGGGCGCTTGGACGCCGCTTGCTTCTGGCAGGTCTGGCAGCGCTTTGATGCGGATGGTGAGTAGAACAAGCTACTTGCACACTCAGGTGTAGACGTGGCTCTAAGCTCAGCCCACTGAAAGGACCTAGAGTTTCCCCTTTACTGTAGGGAAAGTTATCGACCTGGGTTGTTAATGCATTGTACCTAATACAGTATCATTAACAGACGTTTGGCATACTGGTGATACACATCTATATACCTTGTTAAAATTCTAAGTGGTAGAATTTCCACTTTCCCCTTTCCAATCTCTCTTTGTGTGTGCGCGCGCCATATATATGGTAGACATACATATATATTGTTTATATCATGACTAATATCATTGTATACATTCAAGGCTTGTGGGACTCAGCTATTTGAAGTCATCCTTCCCTAAATGGGCTCACTTTCACTCAGTGACTTTGTTGTACACCCTTCACTCTCTCAAAATGAGGATAAATTTTATCAACTTTCAAAACGACTCCTCCGCCAAAAAAAACGACTCCTCCACCAAAAAACTACTTGAAAATAAAATGAAACTACTTAATATTTGTTTTTATCAATAAAGAAACAAAATATCTAAAAGGTGTGTTTTAACTCTGCAAACTGGGATTCAATACTTACACCTGTTAAGTTTCTCCAGGCTTCAGAAATTTCTGGGTTAAATTTTATTGTTAAGTTCACGTTTATTCGTTGATTAAAATCCATGGACTTAATAGCCTTTTTTCCCCAAACACTAATATAAACCCTAGCATAAAGCACTTATTCTGGAACGGTGTTTACTGTTCAAACCCATATCTTCTAGAGGTAGGTGCTGGCACTTTGTTATTGGAATAACAAAAATAGTGTTGATGGAAGCTTTATAAATTGTGAGAGTAAAAACATATTTAGATAAACACTGTCATGTGTTATTTTATATGTTACTATTATTTATGTTTATTTTCTTGCATTTAGAAAAAGGTTACATAGAAGAGAAGGAACTTGATGCTTTCTTTCTCCACATGTTGATGAAACTGGGTACTGACGTAAGTACTTGCACACTAAGCCTTAATGTATGCCTCTTAGTAAGTTACACACATCCAAGTCTTATGTTGATTTGTACCTATTAATTCCATCTGACCTCTTTTCTTCCTTGCATGTATGTAATTTCTCCCCCTCTCCTAGCAACATAGAGGGATTTAGGCAGGTTTTATAAAAGGCACAACTGTAGCATTAGACATGCTGGTCACTGACTTTCAGTGTAACATCTGTCATCCACTCAGAGATCTTAACTGTAGACTCAGTTAACTTGGTTTTGAATGTCTCCTTGGTTATGTCTCTGCTAATTGATTTATACCTGGGGATAAAGTAGCCCAATTTGTTCAAAAAGCTGGAAAAGATGTTAAGCACATTAAGGCTCTGGGTGTTTCATATGTATGATAGTCCTCTGATAGCAAACTACAAACCATTTAAAATCATGTTTCCATTATTCATTTTATTAGAAGAGGTTACAGATTTTTCAGGGAATGACAAACCAGGAAACAGCCAGCATACCCAGAGCCCAGATATAAATGGAAGCCAATCTATCTAGTGTCCATCTGATGGCAAATCTGTCCTTGGGAGATGTAAGTGAACTCTTGAAAGTCTCTGTACCAAAGCAGAGAAAAATTTTACACAGAAACACATGAGCAGAGGCCAGCCTGGGGATGGGCTCGATCTGATGAAAGCTCCAGCAGGGCATGCATAGTAGAAGGAGACGCTCTAGGGACAACTGAATTTAAATGAATGATGGAGATAATTTGTCCTTATCCTTTAGCTGTTTATCTGAAGAATAGAAGTGCATCACATTCTCATGTGAGAGCTCAGTGAGGGAACAAGGAGCTCCTCACCACTGTTGAGAACATGGAAAGGGTATGGGATGGGGGGTGCAAAGGAAGCCAGTTCAGAAACAAAGGGGCTGACATCTGCCCCCTTCAGTCGCACAGATCTCTTGGTCCCCCTCTATTTCTGTCTGCCTCTCATATTCTGTCTCTCTTTTTTATGTCTGTCTCTGTCATTTTTCTGCTCACTTCTGTTTCTCATCTCTGTGTTTCATGGCCCTCATCTCCCACTGTTTCTTCCTTTCTCTCTGACCTCTCTGTCGCTCATCTTTCTTGTCTCTTTCTTATATCTGTTTCTCATTTGTTTCTCCATTTGTCTGTCTCTTTGTTTTCCCACTCTTTTTCCAGTCTCTCTGCTTCTCAAAGCTCTTTTGTTCTCTCCTTTCCCCAGGTCTTTTATTTCTCCTTTCTTCTTTCTTTCTTATCTCTCTTTTTGACTTTCACTTCTTTCCTCATCATTTTCTCCTTCACCCTTTTCTTTGCCTCTTATCTCCCTTTTTCTCTACCTTTTATTGCTCTTTGTCTGCCTGCACTCCACCCCTTACCCTGTGCAGCCTGTGAAGTGAAAGGATCAGCAGATAAGAAGGATAGAGACATGAGTCCCTTCTTTCCTCTCGTCAGACCACTTGCACACACTCGTTTTTATCCTTCATTCTTGTACTTACACAAGCTACAGGTAGAGCTGAGGAAGCCTCCACCAAGTGAGGCTTCTGCCTCAATGTTGCAGCCAGTTTCACATGCCAGCAGCCCGTGGTGAAGCCCACCAGCCTTGTCCATAGGGCTTCTATTTATATCTGTAAATGTAAGGCTCATTGTGCTCCAGGAACCCATCTTATCTATCATGAACATGGGTATTTGAGGAAGGCAAAAAGACAAAGTTAAAACCATTCAAAATCTTGGAATAAATGGGATGGTCAGCTCCTAAAAATCTATCATCAGGGACCTGGACTTCTCACCTTTTCGGAGGGCTCCTTGCTCTAGTGATTTATAAAAGGGAGGAGAAAAATTGCTATCAGTGTTGAAGCTGGAGTATCTAATTTTCATTCATCGAGTTGGGGTTTGCTCTAAGCTGAGGATGCTGTGAGATATCTTCATCTGAGGCCTTGGCTAACCTTAGAAGCATTGTTGCCTTTGTGAGAGAAAAGAGGGATGTCATCTCTTGCAGCTTGACTGTTTTTATCACTGCCCCTATCTCAGACCTGGTCCATGGACTAATGCTCTTACACAGGGGCAAGCATGATCCTTGAGGAAAGAGGATAACAAAGGACTCACTGGTGTCCTGTGCAACTGCATTCAGTGCAAATGTCCCTGAGGCTGGAAAGGGGGTTGGAAGGTCTCATAATCCTTAACCTAGTGCAAATCAAATCAAATTTCAGTGTGCCTGAGAGTTATATTTTCTTTGTTAAAATGCAGACCCCTAGGTCTCATCCTGTAAGTATTTAAGTACATTTGGGGTCTGCCAAGGATCTTTCATTTTAAAAGCACTCAAAGTCAGTTTGCATGTTTTTTTACCCTCTTTTCCTCCAGGAACGGTGACTTTTGGAGAGGGGATTCTAATATAATTAGGCCAATCCCACTGAGTTGTGGCAAGAGCCCCAGGCACATCTCATGAGCACTTGGCTGGGAAGAAAGCTTTTGGAGCCAGGATGATAAGTTTGAACTCTTAACTAGAAATGATATCATCTGCCATTGGATGCCTTTCAAAATGCTGAGGCACTACTCTGGGAAGTGTGCTTGCAGGGACCTTCACTGGGCACTCCATGTTACCTGGACAACCATGATTAAGGAAGCTATTCCTAATTTTGGGTTTTGTCTCTGATGAGTAATAAGCAGGCCTTAAGGAAGTTCTTAACAATAGGACAGGATTTCCAAAATGGAAGCCCTTTCAGTTGAGGAACAGTCACCATTTGACTGTGACATCTACTTTTGATTGGTAATGCCCAGTGAGTACAGAATCCAGCAGCAGGGAGGCCTCCACAATCAGGCAGCCCCTCGCTCTGGTGTTCAGCAGTGGTAAGCCATCCTTCAAAGGCATGAATAGCTCTACTTTCCTCTGCTGATTACTGGGTCACAGAGACCTCAGAAGAAGGTATTTTGAGGTTTCTAACAGCAAACTGCCTGCTAGTCTATCCAGGAGAGCAACCAGCTTGCTTGTAATTACCTGTTCCTCAGAGCCTTGGAGAGGATTGACTTAATGGAACCATCAGCTGCAATTGCTGCTGTTTCTGTTACTCCCTGCAAACCTTTTCTTTCAAAATGCTGAGATTTTAGCCAGTCCATGGATAAGCATCAGATTCTATGTGTACATACCCCTCATATACAGACTGTAGCACATCCTGGGCCTCTTTCAATACTTCAGGGATTATAAGTACCCTGCTGGAGCCTAGTGTCTCAGATAAGAACTGATGGGAAATTACAACAGAAGAAGCCCCAGTTTCTTTTGCTTTAGGTCAAAAGGATAGTCATGAGCTTTGGGGTTCGGGATCTGAGAAGACAGAAGCCAAGATTCTGTGCCCTCAAACTAAAGGTAATGTAGAATCAGGCTACTGCTTATTTGGCTTCACATTTATTTACTTTAAAATCTAATTTTTCACCAACATGACCCATGTTAGTTAACTTCCTTTGGGAATGCCCAGCCCATCATAAAGAATCATTTATTCATCCAACAGATCCTGTGTTCCAGAGATAAATAAATGAATGCTATACTTGCAGAGTTCTTAATCTAAAACATCAAGCTGAAATTCAAAGTGAAGTTTGACCCTGTTGAGTGATTTCCTGTTGAGTATTGTGCTTTTCCTGTATGGTACATGAACACTCAAATGTAAGCACACACAAAATCTTTGGTGCTGAGAATAGACAGGTTAATCCCACCATGATTAGTGGGGTGTCACATGAGGAAACCTGGTTGACAGAAGATCCTGGAGTCTCAAAGAACCTGTTCACCTTCTACAGAGAATAAAAAAAAATGTGCCTCTTGTCTCTGAAGGCCCACTCCAAAGAAGGCTCATGGTCGGGGAAAGGACAACTATGTGTGGAGGCAGAAATCCGATGCTCATTCCCTATCTCTGCACCTAGAGCTGCGTGATAGCAACATGCCATTGAAAACTCCTGAGTCTCAATTTTCCTATCCATAAAATAATAATTATTAGAATAATGTTTTGGTCTGCCTGTTTCACAGTGAAGACCAATAAGATAACATAAGTGAAAGGTGCTTTTAGTTGCAAAAATACCCAACGTGTATATTCTTATGCTGATGCAATATCTTCTTGGGTCCTTAGTTTTCCCAGTGTTTATTCTACGCCCCGCTTTGCCTCAGATCCACCAAGCGGTTATCCCACACAGGATTGTTGAAGCTTACTCTCTTAAACACTGAAATGCTTTTAAGATTTTATATATATACACACACACACACACACACACACACACACACACACAGACACTGTGTGTGTATATATATGTGTGTATATATATACTGTATATATTTATATATATGTGTGTGTGTGTGTGTGTGT